>NC_090763.1:32177296-32180472 GCF_036898095.1 Palaemon carinicauda
AGATTTGAAACAACTGCACTTGTTTGATTGGCAGCCAGTTTTACAATTACATGACACCATTTCAATGACAGCGTCTGGAATGGGATGATTTGTCATCATAACTGGTATCAATTTCTGTTTCTCACTATCTAAGTTGAACCCCACGGAGATCAGAGCATTTGTTTTCATTTCAAGTACAGGCTCAGTAGCATTTTGCCATACATGCGCTTGAAGGAAGGCACGAGAGATGTGCAGCCGAGCTGCATCACTAGTAGGGGGTATTTCTTCTGGGCGATTGGTAGTCAATATACTCTTAACTCGCATGGCGTCCAACGATGATGACTGGTTGTCTTTGTACAATCTGCACATGAAGACTTCAACGTGCTTGTAGTCAATTTCAGATGGGCTTTTAAGGTTAGTATTGTCCAGAAGATTGTGGAAATCCTTAAAAGTATTCCATGCAGTTGATTTGCCAATGCCATATATATAACTCGTGGTATCACATCCAGTTAAAGAGTGAAGAAGGGGGATAGATATAGGATCCATGCCTTGGCTTATGATTCCTTCTACCACAAATTTGATGTCTGTGATCTTTTGTTCTTTTCCAATCTGCTGCTGTAAATACACTTTCCTATTTCCAAAATGTTTGTAGTTGGCAAGAAGAATCACAAATACATCAGTATCCTGTGACACTACCACAATATGTTCCGCGGTTGAATTGACTATGCTTAATACCATACGGGTATCTGCTTCCTCATGGTCAGACTCCATGCTATCTAACTGTATGCCCAAAGAGGATGAACGGACATCCATGGGGTCTTCAAATGCCCCAGAGACAACAATAATCTTATCTTGAGGTGCATTTTTGATGAGAGTATCACCAAGGAGCTGCTGCAGAGCAATCTTGTTATCATTTATGCTCAAAAAGCTTTTGAAGTTGTCACCTTGAGGCAGGTTTACTTCTGGGGAAATTACTTTTGGCACCGCTTTGCGTTTTTGTTTTCTTTTTCCTTGTTTGTCTTTGGATTTAGAGGCCCTAGCACTTCGTGTGTCATCTTTGATGGAAGTTCCATCATAGCGGTCCATCACAATGTCTATCCTTGTGCTTGGAAACTTATATACCCCCTTGCAGTACTCTGTAGCAAATTCTCCGAATGTACTAATCGATTTAGTTGAAACCCTGTAGACATACGCCATCCCATCAACAACATGCTGTGAAGAAGTGGGGTCTATTTGGGGAACAATTTGGGAAGGCTGAACTTTTGCAGTTTCACAAATGTTGTTGACTAGATCTGACTTGTTTCCTTTCCTCGTGGTCTTATCTGTATAAAACAGTGCAATGGGGACAGACATCATTTCATGCTTTGCGATATGTTGCAGATCTACTGGCCTTCCAGCTTCATATGCTACACAGAGACGCTGTAGCACACCTCTGTTTGCATTTACAACTTTATTTTGCTGAGAGCCTGTTTGGTCCACTTCAAATAAGTTAGAAAAAGTGGGACTTTTCATTTTCTTCATTGCAGCACTGAATAGTACACTTGGTTTAGACTGTCCAATAGCGCGAACAAGCCTTTCCTTCATAAACCTTTTCACCTCTTCCTGGCCTTTAGATTCACTTTCTAATAATGACTCTTCAATGTGGGGAGGAGCTACATCTTTATTGATGATTGTTGTTAGCTTATCTGGGTTACGTCCTTCAAACAAGTTATACTTAAGCATCTGTTCAACCAGCTTGTCTTCATACCTAGCTTCAAGCTTCAGTTCACTTGGTGTCAAGTCATTTTCATTCTGGCTGACATTATAGTAGTCACATGCATTGGTAGTGATAGTCGACCTTGCATGAAATGACAACATCCACCTGAAAAAAATAGTAACAATATCTAAAACTTTATTTCATTATCAATTGTAAAACTAAAATATGAATTGTTACAAATATATTAAAAACAATTATAGTTTCTGATAAATGTACGTGTTGCCTATGGGTTAGATGATAATGTGCAAAGTGTTTAACTACAAATATTAGTAAAGTTAAAATTATATCAGATAGAAAGTTTTACACAGAAATCATACTTAAGTGTAGCACTGTCAATATAGCGTTATGAGAAGCTTGGCTTATGCTACTTTCCTCACTGCATACTGTTACACGAGCTCGATTACGTAAACATAGTGAGTGATAAAGGACATCACCAGCTATAGCATCCCGAGCAGATTCCAATCTTGCCATAAGTTCAAAATCACCCATAGCAATGTTTTGTAACTTTTCGTGCATACTGAATGTTCTGGCACATGACAGCTCACCACTTTCTACCCCCAGAACAACATAACACACAGTGAGTGCCCTTTATGTAAGTTTTGGCCTGACTTCTAAGGAATACTCTTCCAGAATTATCCAAACCACCCATGTCCATATCAGTAGCGTCTGCATTATCAGAAAAACGGTCGAGTTTAAGTTTGCTCATGAAATTAGGCCTACATTCACGGTGCCATACTAGCTTGGGATGATCAGTTTCCTGAAAGATATCATCTAGTATAGCCAACGCCGCTGTTATGCAGGCTGGCCTCTCTACCTTGTTTTTCCAAAGTTCACATTGTGATTTTATGTCTTGAATATTTGTAACATCAGAAACAGGCTTATTTTTCCTAAACTTTGTCTTTGGGTCCTTCTTATCATTTTGACAAACAAAGCACTTCTGCTCATAATCAAACCGTGCTGGGCGCTTGGCCGATGACGCCATATCCCTAGTTATTATACTTCTACGATGCAGTTATTTCACAACCTATTGCTGAAATGAGAACATATTATTACCCCAAACTATCTATACTAATATAATTTATATGAAAACATCATAAACGTTGTCCTGTAAAATGAATAATCAGTTTGATTTTGTGAATATTTAAACAAAAAATGTAGAAATTCAAAAAATAAAGGGCAATGTTTACGTATACATTTTAGTGGCCATCTTGAATTTAAGACTACACAAATTCATAAAATCAATAAAATTACTTGAAATAGACTCGTTTAGTCCCAAACAGTAAAAACAGATAATTTTGTTCAATGAAATGGACAAAATATTGTTATCTTCGCAGAAATGGTACGAAATGGCGGCCATCTTTAAATGGACGCCATTTTGAGCCATTTCTGTTCATTTTTCGCTTTGGCACCATGTTGCAATGGATTTGTCATGTCAAAATCT
>NC_090763.1:32180972-32188472 GCF_036898095.1 Palaemon carinicauda
CCTCACCTCAGTGTTCAGCCTAGGCTTCAGCTACTGCTAGGGTGCCACAGCCCAACCTCCCACATTTCCACCACAGATGAAGCTTCATACTGCTGAGTCCCCTACTGCTGCTACCTCCGCAGTCATCTAAGGCACCGGAGGAAGCAGCAGGGCCTACCGGAACTGCGTCACAATCGCTCGCCATTCATTCCTATTTCTAGCACGCTCTCTTGCCTCTCTCACATCTATCCTCCTATCACCCAGAGCTTTCTTCACACCATCCATCCACCCAAACCTTGGCCTTCCTCTTGTACTTCTCCCATCAACTCTTGCATTCATCACCTTCTATAGCAGACAGCCATTTTCCATTCTCTCAACATGGCCAAACCACCTCAACACATTCATATCCACTCTAGCCGCTATCTCATTTCTTACACCCGTTCTCACCCTCACCACTTCGTTCCTAACCCTATCTACTCGAGATACACCAGCCATACTCCTCAGACACTTCATCTCAAACACATTCAATTTCTGTCTCTCCATCACTTTCATTCCCCACAACTCCGATCCATACATCACAGTTGGTACAATCACTTTCTCATATAGAACTCTCTTTACATTCATGCCCAACCCTCTATTTTTTACTACTCCCTTAACTGCCCCCAACACTTTGCAACCTTCATTGACTCTCTGATGTACATCTGCTTCCACTCCACCATTTGCTGCAATAACAGACCCCAAGTACTTAAACTGATCCACCTCCTCAAGTAACTCTCCATTCAACATGACATTCAACCTTGCACCATCTTCCCTTCTCGTACATCTCATAACCTTACTCTTACCCACATTAACTCTCAATTTCCTTCTCTCACACACCCTTCCAAATTCTGTCACTAGTCGGTCAAGCTTCTCTTGTGTGTCTGCTACCAGTACAGTATCATCCGCAAACAACAACTGATTTACCTCCCATTCATGATCATTCTCGCCTACCAGTTTTAATCCTCGTCCAAGCACTCGAGCATTCACCTCTCTCCCCACTCCATCAACATACAAGTTAAACAACCACGGCGACATCACACATCCCTGTCTCAGCCCCACTCTCACCGGAAACCAATCGCTCACTTCATTTCCTATTCTAACACATGCTTTACTACCCTTGTAGAAACTTTTCACTGCTTGCAACAACCTTCCACCAACTCCATATAACCTCATCACATTCCACATTGCTTCCCTATCAACTCTATCATATGCTTTCTGCAGATCCATAAATGCAACATACACCTCCTTACCTTTTGCTAAATATTTCTCGCATATCTGCCTAACTGTAAAAATCTGATTCATACAACCCCTACCTCTTCTAAAACCACCCTGTATTCCAAGATTGCATTCTCTGTTTTATCCTTAATCCTATTAATCAGTACTCTACCATACACTTTTCCAACTACACTCAACAAACTAATACCTCTTGAATTACAACACTCATGCACATCTCCCTTACCCTTATATAGTGGTACAATACATGCACAGACCCAATCTACTGGTACCATTGACAACACAAAACACACATTAAACAATCTCACCAACCATTCAAGTACAGTCACACCCCCTTCCTTCAACATCTCAGCTTTCACACCATCCATACCAGCTGCTTTTCCTACTCTCGTTTCATCTAGTGCTCTCCTCACTTCCTCTATTGTATATATATATATATATATATATACAGTATATATATATATATATATATATACTGTATACGCATTCTTGCGCCTTAATGTATACGCTATTCAGTTTACACACAGAAATTCCTATGAGATATGCTCTTATATATATATATATATATATATATATATGTATGCATATATATGAATATATATATATATATGTGTGTGTGTATATATATGTACATATATATATATATTAAACAAGTAAAGTATATTCAAACAACGCGTACGTAAATGAAATGGACATGGCCAGGACATATATTGAGAATGGCAGATAATAGATGGTCATTGAAAATAACAGATTGGGTCCCTAGACATTCCAAAAGAAGCAGGAGAAGGAAGACAAGATGGTGGATTGACGAGCTGAGAAAATTTGCGGGTATAGCCTACACGGTATAGAAAGATCATAAACAGACGTGAGTGGAAGACCATATCTGAGGCTTTTTCCTGCACTGGATTAGCTATGATTGATGATATATATATATATATATATATATATATATATATATATATATATATATATACATATATATGTATATATATGAATATTTATATATGTATATATATATATATATATATATATATATATATATATATATATATATATACAGTACAGTATCACCCCGAGAGATGTGACGAAACCACATATCGCCATTATATATATTCAAGATTTAATCGACTCTCATATCTCCCTTACTTTACTTTTTGATCAATGGAAAGTGTTGATTATTTTTCTTCTTATTATTATAATTTCTATCTAACATATACAGAAAATGTCGTTGCGCAGATAATTGAACTAATATAAATAGTTTTTTTTTTTTATAAAAAGACACGTATCTGAAATACAAATTACAGCTCCCCTATACTGTATACATTAAAGTAAATAAATACATTTCACATTAATATGCATGACCCCATTAAATTATTTAGATAGTTTTTTACATGACTCATTTCTAATCAAATCTCTTTTTATGAACGATAAAATTTCATAACTGTATTACATATGAAACTGAATTGCATATGGCCCTGTTAAATAATCATAATTCTACATCAAATGAAATATAATCCAATAATATTTCAGTGCTATATCAAAACCACTAGGGAAAGCGTTAATACCAAAGCTAATGCAAAGAATTGCGCACCGAAACGAGAGTTATTGATAACCTTGACTTCTAAAGAAGTAAATATGGAACTGTGGCAGCAATTAATTACCCGACTTGAAACTGGTCTAGCACGAGGTAAAAATCAAGTGACCTCTATAAACATTCATTGAACCGTTTCAAACGGCTGTACTGAACGTAGATATCTGTGAATCTAGTCCAGGGATGAACAACAAATTGTCCATTGAGTAACGGTAAAATCTTTTGTAATCAAACATGACTATAACTGTTGATTATTTTGTGTTATGCTGTTTTGCATATTGATCGCCAATTACGTATCCTTTGCTAAGATTTTATTCTATCAAGGTAATCTTACATGTATACTATTGATACAGAATAAAAGATTGTCTAATCTACGTCGAGCAATTGGACTTTATTGAAGAAAAAGGAAAAATTTTTACTCCTTAACAAGCAAGTGCATATATTGCAAAAAGTTATTTTAATGAATCTCTCCTTTACATTAATGTCTGCATTAAAAAAAAAATGATTTATCCCTCTCGATTTAAATATTGTCTTCTAACCTAAATTACTGTACTTCTTTTGCGAGTACAAGTTTATTTGTTTATCACTTAATTAAGCTTTGTTCTTGTGTTCTTTCCTGATTCTTGTATCATTTTATTTTCCTTTCTCAAATGAGCATTCTGTTCTTAAGAAATTTACTTCGCTTTTTAATAACTTTTTAGAAATGTTTCGTATGAATAATTATTGTTCATTTTAAGTAAAAATGAAAATAACTAAAATTAGCTATTGATCCAGAACCTCTGTTGAAAAACAGGATAAAAAAAAAATCATGCATATAAACAAGGACACACAAGGTCGGTCAGTTTTCTTGTCAATAATCTAACTGTACAATTTACTGAGATTTAGAGAGAGAGAGAGAGAGAGAGAGAGAGAGAGAGAGAGAGAGAGGAGAGAGAGAGAGAGAGAGAGAGAGAGAGAGAGAGGTAAGCTTCTACTGATATAAATATACTCATCAACCTGATCATAATATGGTTTCTTAAAGCAGTACTGTGAAGCAAGTAGAAATACAGGTGTTACCCAAGAACCCTGTAATAATATTTGAAAAGATACATATTTGTAGTATATGCAATCCTACGAGAATTAATATTTGGTTGAAGGTGTAATTACCAGATAGTAAAAACGAAGAATCTATTTAAAAGGAGGAACATTATTGGAAATCTAGAAAAAGTTACTGTTTAATCATTTCTACGTAGAAGATACCTTGTCATGTATCTGGTTATGTTTTTTAGGCACATTTGGTGACATTTTTTTTTCTCATCAAAACTGTCACAGCAAATTCCTGATAGTAGCGGGCCTTTTAGCACCGAGAACAATAAATTGTGATGTTTTACTAACAAAAGGGAAAGGAACGGAAATCAACAACTTCGGCGAACAAAACGACAACAACTACGACAAAAAAAAAAAAAAAAAAGTTCTCTAAGTTGCTGCCACAACGCACGACTAAACGCCCATCCTCTATAACATTTCGACCTCTTTTAGTTTCTATTCTCTCTCTCTCTCTCTCTTTCTCTCTCTCTCTCTCTCTCTCTCTCTCTCTCTCTCTCTCTCAGAACCTTTCCAAAGTCTTGTGCCTTTTCGTACCCTTGGAAATTGTAGGTGAACCTCACGCCACATTCACTTTCCCAAAAATTCTTTAACAAGCCATCTTCCACACCATGAAATAAAATATATTCATAATTTGCCTTTCTGGATTTGGAAGATATTTTGTCGCAGTAGTAGTAGTAGTAGTAGTAGAAGTAGAAAAGAGACAATAGATTTGAATTTCAAATGAACATAGGATCTAGATGACCTGCTGTATTATTATTATTATTATTATTATTATTATTAATTATTATTATTATTATTAGTAGTAGTAGTAGTAGTAGTAGTAGTAGTAGTAGTAGTAGTAGTAGTAGTAAACATGTGCTAGCTCCAAGTCGACTCTAAGTCTACTACGAACCTTATAAATTAGTGTACTTAGGTATGTATTCCACTAAATATAACAGGCCAGAATCTCCACACATCATCAAATGTACTTGAGATCTAATAACGCAGAAGTTTATATACCGTAAATAAGAAAAAAAGTGAAATTTCAAACGAACTTAATTTCCTTTAGAAAGGTAAAACGCTTCGTCCCAAATACTTGCGATTTCTCGTTTCAACCATTGTTTTACCAAGATTCTCTCTGATAAGAAGATTAACTTTGTAGGGAAATCTCAATCAGACTTTTATATCACCAAAAGATTGTCAGAATACATACGGATTGCTTGACATCTGATGTAGGCTACTTCCGAAAACATTTTGCTTCTTTTGAGTGTTTGTTTAAGACATCTTGAAGTATGTTGGGCTGTGTAGGTGTTTAAATGTTCGTAAGAAAATTAGGCACACATGTACTTAACGATATAGATATTTGGAAACTATTACCCCGAACTAACCCCCCCCCCCCCACCTCCCCCCTCTCTCTCTCTCTCTCTCTCTCTCTCTCTCTCTCTCTCTCTCTCTCTCTCAACACACTTTTCATATTATATTTGGTCCCTCTGATTAAGCATATTACCAGATGTCTCTTAGAATACATTATCAATATTTCCACCTGAATATATACAATGATTATATAGTCTTCAAACGGCATATGACTCTCTCTCTCTCTCTCTCTCTCTCTCTCTCTCTCTCTCTCTCTCTCTCTCTCTCTCTGACTGCTGTTTATAACAGCAGAGATCATCATTCAAGAATATATTATCTTTGGTTATATAAATAATAGTCCATTCCACAACTGTCGCAATGGTAGAGAGAGAGAGAGAGAGAGAGAGAGAGAGAGAGAGAGAGAGAGAAAGAGAGAGAGAGAGATCTTAGATTCATTGCGAACAGATTTCTTCACTTCGCTAAGATTAAAAAGAGAGTTCATTTAGAAACAAAAGACCGATTGATAGACAGACAAGCAGAAGCAGATGTTACCCTCAACGCATTGAACCAGAGGCTGTGTGTTTAAAGAGAAACTAAATTCAGACACGTAAAAGTTTCTGATCATTGCATATGTTATAACCAATTCGTGATATCTATTCACTTTTACTTGCTGGTCTTCGTTGTCACCTTTACAATTGAATTAAGCTAATATTAGCCTCATTTAATATGCCAATTAGCCTCAACCTCATCACCTTGGTAGCATATTAATGGTGGCTATTGAGGGTAATTAACTACACTTGAACTGAGCTCTAATAGCTTATTAATTATACCATTACATCATCTATCTCTTTTGTTATTATTATTATTATTATTATTATTATTATTATTATCATCACAAACTAAGCTACAATACTAGTTGGAAAAGAAGAATGCTATAAGCCGGAAGGCTCCAACAGAGAAAAATAGCCCAATGAGGAAAGGAAACAAGGAAATACATATACTACAAGAGAAGTAATGACAACTAGAGTAAAATATTAGATCTTTCATATATAAACTATAAAACTTCGAAAAAGCAAGAGGGAGAGAAATAAGATAGAACAGCATGTTGATTTAATGGAAATGATTTTTGTTATATAAATAAACCTTAGCGATACCCTTGCTATTATTATGATTAAGCCTATACTTTCCCCGTCGAGGCCTACGTTGTTAATGATGATAAGCTTGTCCTTCACAAAAACGGATAAAACCGTTGATTATAGGCACCCGTGAGACGGATAAGAGGGAAGGGGCTGGCTACATCTGAGAGACTCCAAACCGCAGACCGCACTTGTCAACTCAGTGGAGGGGCAAAATGACCATACCTTGAATTGTTGTTACTTTGTATTAGCAATGCTCTTGAGAGTTTCACTTGAAGGCTAACATAAGGACAAGGTTACTGAAAATATCTCTCTCTCTCTCTCTCTCTCTCTCTCTCTCTCTCTCTCTCTCTCTGGATTAGAGTGACATGGGCAAAAAATTAAAGCATTAAATATTTAGGAAGCAGAAGTTACAATCAACTGTTATTTGATCTACTCTATAAACTCATCCGGCATCAATCCAAGGATATCTAGCTTCATTCAGTTTTCTTGCTCATTTATATGGAAATCCGACATTACTTCAATCTTTCCTCCCTCAATACTCGTCGTTTTTTTTCCTGATATTCCAGCAAACATTAAAAAACAACTATGTTTTGCTTCCTCCTTTTAAACTCTTTAACCAATTTGTCCTCAACTTCCAGCATCAATTACTGTACACGGCAAATATTTTCATTTTAGTTTGGTAACTCAGCATCACCATCATCTTCTCCAAGGCCTATTGACCTAAGGGCCTCGGTTACATTTCGCCAGTCATCTCTATCTTGAGCTTTTTAATCAATATTTCTACATTCATTAACTCCTACTTCACGCTTCATAGTCCTCAGGCAAGTAGCTCTGGGTTTCCAACTATTCTAGTACCCAGATGAAAGTTTGGTGAACTTTATATTTATTTCATTTCAATCTGAAATTACAAAATGGGAAAGAAACATCACTTCGTGAACGTAGCCACCCAGCATCCAACTAAAATCCCTCACCGAATAAACATGACTTGAAATCTAGAAACCCGTCAATCCGTGAAGGCCGACTTGCTGGAATGCTTGGAGTAATAACCATAGATTACTTTTCCCGAACCATCCAATAAAGAGTCCCGAGACAGGATACAGT
>NC_090763.1:32193472-32195972 GCF_036898095.1 Palaemon carinicauda
TCTTGCAACGCGTAGCACCCGATCTCATTAATACTTTTTTTATCGACAGCTGACTTTTAATAAATTTTTAGTAAAATTATAGAATCCTTTCTATGCATTTATCTCTCCTCCTACCGGTGACCAACTTAGCACAGTTACTGGCACCATGCATTACTGATGAAAGATGAAATATCATAGCGATTGTTGATATCATCATAATCACCTTCTTCATCATAATAGCTATAATTTTCCTCATTCAGTTTGTAAAAGCATTTAATACGCAATTGACCCAAATATCCATTGACTTGCAAACTATTTTATGGAAAATAATAAATAAATATTATTCAACAAACAGACATGCAATAACATAAACAAATAGCACTTGAAAAGACTAACACGATAGGACATGGCCCTTTAGGATACCATTAAATCGTCTCTGAAAGAATAAAGCATTGTCGAATTTGTGTAATAAATAAACAAACATGACAAACTACCATAAAATTGAGAAATTCGTTACGCACTAGAGGGAGAAAGCAAAATCTTATGAATATTTCATAAATTCTTTCGTCCCTTAGTGGGAAGATGTGATGTATGCGACCGCTCCCCTCTGAATGAGAATTGCCCCAAAGAACCTCTGTGAGATGAGAATTATCGTCATTGCACCCCTCTATATGAGTATTACATCACCTCACTCACATGGAGTGGGAATTACCTCACTGCACCACTGTGGGATGAGAATTACCTCGCCTTACTCCCATGGAGTGAGAATTCCCTCACTGCATCATTGTACTAAGAAAATTACCTCGCCTCACTTCCATGGAGTGAGAATTACCTCACTGCAAGGCTTTAGGATTAGAATTACCTCGCCTTACTTCCATGGAGTGGGAATTACCTCACTGCAAGACTTTAGGATAAGAATTACCTCGCCTTACTTCCATGGAGTGGGAATTACCTCACTGCAAGACTGTGGGATAAGAATTAACTCGCCTTACTTCCATGGAGTAGGAATTACCTCACTGTAAGGCTGTGGGATACGAATTACCTCGATTTACTTCCATGGAGTGGAAATTACCTCACTGCACTACTGTGGTATAAGAATTATCTTGTCACACCCCCTGCGATGTCAGAAGTAGCTGGCAGACGCCCGCACTCATGAACAAACTGGATTTTTTAATTCAAGTCATTGCTTCCATGTCCCGTTCAGGGATAAAAAGCTGGCAATTCCAAAGAGAGTTACGAGGGGAGAGAGAGAGAGAGAGAGAGAGAGAGAGAGAGAGAGAGAGAGAGAGAGAGAGAATATGTTAGCCATAAGCCTATATTTCAAAACCGGTTATTTTTACAATGGCCGTAAACAAACTCGATCATATCACTCTACCAACACGATGGAACGAATCAGGCTCAGTTACGAATATAAATAGAAAGTCTGGATTAAAAGCCAGGTGTATCAGTAGGATACACTTAGGTTCTCTTTACTTGCTATTCTCCGTTGGATTTGTGGGATTTTGGATCAAAGTGCATTATGAAGTAAAACTGTGGGAATTGTAATGCAAGATGTAAGAACAGAATCAGTATCCGAGATACAGTAGAAGGGAAGAATGTGGGTGTAGACAAGGCCAGATCGAGGCTTTGAAGACCCTTTAATAAGGCCTAAAATGTATTGCATTGCACTAACAAAACAAAAAATCCCAAAGAGAGGTCTAGTTATTGCCAGGTCGAGTTATTCGCCACCCTCCCCTCCCTACTGAATTCCGCAATAAGTTAAAAATGTAATTTATACCGGCATAATATTAACCACTAACTAATAAAAATACATCTAAAATGGCCCTAACCAATTCAATGAATAATCAAAATGACAGGATTTAATCGATTTAATACCGTTTGAGTTCCCAAAGTTGAGGAACGTTTAGATTACCGAAACCTTCCGTTCAATGATGGATTGACTTTCAATAATATATATTTTTATTCAATGGCATATTTAATGATCTGAAAAGGCGAAAAGATATGAATAACAAGAGGGCTCTAATACCAAACCGTAGCCCCCCAAAAACTAAGAACTACTTATGGTAAGGCTATGAGGCAACCCGTCCTAGGATTGCAGGATTAAGTGCCTTTCCAACCATATCTAATGCCAAACGTTTTGGAAAACTTCCTGCTGCTCTTATCTGCTGACTCTTTATAGCATCCCTCCCTTAAAGGGGACGGTTATAAACTCAACCGTTTTTGTTTTCTTCTCATAAGGGATTTACAGGTAATAGGTTGGCCAGGGAACCAGCCACGCATTGAAATACTTCAACTACAGTTAATGGGTCATTTAACTGGCCAGACAGTACTACATTGGATCCCTCTCTCTGGTTTCGGCTCATTCTATCTTGGCCTACACATACACCCAATAGTCTGGCATATTCTTTCCACATTCTCCTATCTCCACATACACTTGACGACACTGAGATTACCAAACAATTCTTGTTCGCTCAAGGGGTTAACTCTTGCAATGTAATTCATCAGTGGCTATTTTCCTCTT
>NC_090763.1:32200972-32210972 GCF_036898095.1 Palaemon carinicauda
TATAAAACCCAGGGGCTCCAATAGGAAAATAACCCAGCGAGGAAAGGAAAAAAGTATATAAGAGAATTAATGAACAATTAAAATATCTTAAGAACAGTAACAACAATTAAAATGAATATTTTTTATATAATTACTTTAAACAAAATTAGCGGAAGAGATCCGTAACCCAAGACAGCGAAAGACCATGGTACAGAGGCTATGGCACTATCCAAGTCTAGAGAACAATAGTTTGATTTTGTAGTGTCCTCCTAGAAGAGCTGCTTACCATAGATAAAAGTCTCTTCTACACTTACCAAGAGGAAAGAAGTCACTGAACAATTACAGTGCAGTAGATAACCCCTTGAGAGAAGAATTGTTTGGTATAGGTATAGAGATATGCACGAGTCAGTCTGTGCCTATGTTTGTTGCTATGATCATATACTAATATCATCTTATCATGTAACTGCACCCTTCAGTTTTTTTTTCTCTCTCTCTCTGAGCTGCTAAATGCCAAAGTCCCTACACCTTCCTCAACGGCCACGCGCACACACGCACACACTAACTCCAAAGAACCACGCCCTGAAAACAATTTTATTCCCCACCCACATTCCGGATTCCAAAACAATATCATGTATAGCAAACGCTCACAACATATTCAATCAGTTACAAATTTCAAAATGATACGGATTAAATCCATTTATACCATATGGTATCACTCATTTCTCTTTTTATAAACAGGAATTTTTTTTCCTAACTTTAATCCTTAAAAATATGTCGAAATTTACCTGTCCTCAAATAAATATTGGAATCCTCATATTTAACAAAAAAGAAATTTTGTCTGCAATAAACAAAAGTAAAACCTTGAATTATCAGGATACATAAAGGTAGTGCAAAAGAACAGTTTTATTCACAGTCTTAGCCAAGGTCTCAGTGTTGATTACTATTTGTTTGTTGAAGGCCTTTGTTAAAGAGGAGATAACCAAAGAAATTACTATTATAATCATCACTATTATAATCATCATTGTTTTTATCACTTTCATTAATATACTAGCAGTAATAGCTTTAGTAGTATCATTACAACTGTACAACGATATAACGATAATGATTAAATCATAATTTTTACCAAAACAAATATCATAATTATCACAATAATTCTCCTTATATTTATGACAACAAATAGTATAGAATTATGTATGCAAGGCCCTATTATAAACTAAGATCAGTGTACAGAAAAAAACACAGAATCACATTGGACAACATGGCGATGAAGGCATCAGGTGTGTGGACTGGGGAAGCAGGAATGATTCGTGACCATATTCTGGAATATTATAAAGGTCATCTCTCTCTCTCTCTCTCTCTCTCTCTCTCTCTCTCTCTCTCTCTCTCTCTCTCTCTCTAATAACGAGACAATCACAAACAAGGAAGCAATTAAAGACCTTAGTGTAATGTTAAATAGGAATATATTATGCAACGACCAAATAGCAACACTGTTGGCTAAACGTAAAGCAAAAATGGGAATGTTATTCAGTCACTTTAAAACAAGAAAAGCTGAACACGTGATTATGCTTTACAAAATTTATGTACGTAATACACTCGAGTACTGCAATGTGATATGGTACCCACACTACCAAAAGGATATTGCACAAATAGAGAGTGTGCAAAGGTCCTATACTGCTAGAATAGAAGAAGTTAAGGACCTTGACTACTGGGAAAGACTGCAATTTTTAAAACTATACAGTCTAGAAAGGAGAAGAGAACGCTACATGATAATACAAGCATGGAAGCAAATAATATGAATTACTGAAAAAAGAGAACGCTACATGATAATACAAGCATGGAAGCAAATAATATGAATTACTGAAAACATCATGGAGCTAAAAATATCAGAAAGAGCAAGCTGAGGTAGATTAATAGAGCCAAAAAATATACCAGGAAAACTAAGGAAGGCGCACAGGACATTAATCCACTACGCACAAGCATCGATAATGCAGCGACTATTTAATGCGCTGCCAGCTCATCTAAGAAACATATCAGGAGTGAGCATAGATGTGTTTAAGAATAAACTCAATAAATACCTAAGATGCATCCCAGACCATCCAAGACTGGAAGATGCAAAATACACCGGAGGATGCATTAGCAACTCTCTGGTGGATATACGAGGTGCCTCACACTGAGCGACCTGGGGGAACCCAAACATAGAATAAGGCAATAAGGTAAGGCTCGGTTTACACCAGCCTTCGCTGATTTATCAGAATATTCTAATCTAACTTAAAAGAATATCATGAATTATTAAAAAATTTTCGTGACCCAAACGGGGCCAAACAACGTAAAAGAAAATATCCAAATAAGTGACGGAGGTTTTATCGTTTTTTCTAAAGTAAAAATGATCAATCTTAGGTAATAGGAGGAAAAAACAACAAATAAAAGTGCAATGAAGAGGGCAACAAACTAAGTCTAGCCTCTGACTAACATAAGAGAGGGAAATAAAATCTGATTGATTTAACTGAAGGAAAATAATAAAAAATCGAATAAAGTGAAAGATGATATAAAAAAAAAATAAAGACATTGGGATAGTATAAAAAGTTGAACTCTCCGTTATGACACTTATATATATATATATATATATATATATATATATATATATATATATATATATATATGTGTGTGTGTGTGTGTGTGTGTGTATATATATATGTATATATACGAGAGAGAGAGTCAAAGTCAAAGTCAAAGTCAAAAACCTTTATTCCATTATAAAATGGTTATTCTGTTACACAACAATATAAATTATTTACATAAAATTCACAATAATTGGATTGTAAAACTCTAGGGTATATATACATTCAAGTAAAATTTAAAAAATATTGCTTAAGTTTCTTTTTGAATAAATCAGAACTAACATTTATACATTTTCTTATTTCCAGAGGTAGTTTGTTCCAGCAAGCTGGGCCCCTTATTGCCATTGAGCGTGAACCCAAATCCGTTCGATAGCTGTCTACATATAGATTTTCATTCTGTCTGGTTAATGCATTCCTACAATTACCAACTGTAGGAAATGTGTATAGCCAGTTGGGATATTCTTTTCTCAAACTTTTAAAAACGAAAACACAAACATCGTACATGCACTTTTCTTTTAATTTTATCCACTTTAATTGCTGGAGGGTTGGGGTGATGTGATCGTGTTTTTTCACCCCAATAACGGCTACTCTACCTGCAAAGTTTTGGATTTTTTGAGCTTTTTCCATGTGCATATCATTAGTTGACCCACATATCTTAATACAGTAGTTTATTACACTCAAGACCAGACTTTCCACTATCAAAGCTCGAGTAGTATTATCAAAGTAATCTTTTACTCTACTTATATACATTAGAATGCCACTAACTTTTCTACTCAGCTCGTCAATGTGAGTACTGAATGTCATGTACCTGTCCATGTGTAGACCTAAATTTTTTACATGTTGACTTATCTTTACTTCATCACCATCGCATTTTATTATAATGTCATCTGGAATTTTGCTAATATACTGTGAGCTACCCACAAACATGCACTGTGTTTTAGTGGCATTTAATAATAGCCCTTTTCTTAGAAAATATTTCTTAATTTTGAGCAATATTAGTTCAGCCCTTTTAATCAAGGCATCTAGATTTTCTATTTGATCAGCCAAAAGAACTTGTGTGTCATCAGCATATTGAATTAGCAGGCAGTTTTCTATGTATTTAATCATGTCATTAACGTAGACTAAAAATAGAATTGGACCTAGGACAGATCCCTGTGGGACTCCAAATTCAACCTTTTCAATGCAAGAATTTACGTCTCCTAATCTAACTACCTGACTTCTATCCCTCAAGTAATTGTGAAACCAGAACGTATCAATGTAATGTTCCTTAAGGGATTTACACAATTCATCATGGTTAACACTATCAAATGCCTTTGATAGGTCGCATAAAATTAATATGGAAACTTTTTTTCTATCAATATTTTTATAAATTTCATCTGTTAATTTCATCAAAGCTGTTTCTGTTGATAAACCTTTACGGAATCCATGCTGAGTGTTAGAAATCAAATTATTTTTTTCTAGATGTTCCATTAACTGATTACATACAATCTTTTCTATTACTTTCGATATTACTGGAAGGATAGAAACAGGTCTATAATTACCAGGGTCGTCCTTGTCTCCTTTCTTGTGAAGAGGGTCTACGAGGGGTTGTTTCCAAATAGAAGGATATTTCCCAGTTACAATCGATGTATTTATGATAACCGTGATATAATATGCAATAACTGTAAGGGAATCTTTTAGAAAACTAGTAGGAATACCATCCGTTCCGTAAGCATTACTATTATTCAAACTCTTAACTGTTAATATTATTGTTTCTACTGTAACTGGTTGCGGTCTAAACAATCTTATATTATTGCCAAAATTATTTTGAGGGTTTCTAATATTTTCATTTTCGTACTTTTGTAGAATTTCCTGCGTTTTATCATAAGTTATTTTTCCTATATTAGCAAAGTATTGGTTAAATTGATCTGCTCTAGCTTTTGGGTTGTCGTATTCAATCTTTTTATTTGTTTTAGTAGATACAATATTATTCATAATTTTCCATGTTTCTCTGCGAGATTTACTTTTCTTGATCTTGTCTTTGTTATAATAAGCTTTGGCAGTACGCATTTTCGAATTGATGAGTTTTTTCATTTCCCTATACGTATTGTTCAGATTTTCATCATGTCTATTCTGTTTAAGCCTTTCTTGCATTTTGTCCCTTTCAATCATACTGTTTTTGAGATCATTGTCTATCCAAGGTGCACTGGGTCTCCTTATTTCCTTTGTGGTTATTGGGGCACATTTATCTAAGGCACTATTATATACTTTATTGAAAATTCCTGTTTGAATATCTGTGTCATCAGTATGCATGATTGTATCTAAAATTATTTTCTGGTCTAGCAATGTATTGCACAAAAAATCTGCAGAATAATATTTTAAACACCTAGAGGTTACCGTGATTGGTTTACGCTTTGGCTTCTTAATATCTATGATAAATGAAATATGTCATGGTCACCTACAATACTTGGATTTACCTTAATTTTAATGTCACTTTCCTGCTTGTTTGTTATTAACACGTCTAGTAGTGTGGATGAGATGGGGCTAACTCTAGTAGGTTTATTAATCATTTGATTTAATTTGGTGACTCTTAAAATATTATGTATCTTTGCTGAACCTAACATCAAATCATCATTAAGATCACCTATTACATAAATTGATTTATTCTTTAGAGAAATCATTCTCAGACATTCCAAAATATAGTTAAAAGTATCATTTGAAGCATGCAGATGTCTATACAAGCAACCAATGATAACAGAAGAGAGAGAGAGAGAGAGAGAGAGAGAGAGAGAGAGAGAGAGAGAGAGAGAGAGAGAGAGAGAGACATAAAAATAAGGGGAGAAGTCAAGTGTGGAAAAAGAAAAGCGTAGCCTAATCCAGTCTCAGTTCAAATGACCTCTGGTTTAACAGCTGTTCCATTCATAAATGGGCAACAAGGGACGCGGGAGGTGGGAACGCCTACGGCAAGATGCTCTCTTGAATGGCTAGGTAACCTGGGCATCGAGAGAGAGAGAGAGAGAGAGAGAGAGAGAGAGAGAGAGAGAGAGAGAGAGAGAGAGAGAGAGAGAGAGACTATCTAATATACAGTGGAAGGAGCTCAAGACCCTACTAAACCCTCCCGCCTCCCCCTAAATACCTCACTTTCCCTCCCGCCTCCCCCTAAATACCTCACTTTATAACCCTCCCTCTGAATGCCCTACTTCATACACCTCACCAAAAATGCCCATTTTATTCACCTCTCCCGAATACCTCACTTCACTGCCCTCTCCCTAAATACACCACTTCATAGCCCTCCCCCTAAAACCCTACTTTAAAGCCCTTTCCCTAAATACCCCTCTCCCTAAATTGCTCACTTCATAGCCCTCTCTCTAAATGCCCCACTTCATAGCCCCCTCCCTAAATACCTCACTTCATAGCCCTCCCCCTAAAACCCCACTTTAAAGCCCTTTCCCTAAATACCCCCTCTCCCTAAATTCCTCACTTCATAGCCTTCTCTCTAAATGCCCCACTTCATAGCCCCTCCCTAAATACCCCACTTCATAGCCATCTCTCTAAATACCCCACTTCATAGTCCTCTCCCTACATACCCCACTTCATAGCCCTCTCCCTAAATACCCCACTTCATAGCCCTCTCACTAAATACCCCACTTCAAAGCCCTTCCCCTAAATCCCTTCTTCATAGCCCTCTCCCTAAAATACCCACTTCATAGACCTCACCTCTAAATAGCCCACTTCATAGCCCTCCCCCTAAATACCCCACTTTATAGCCCTCCCCTAAAAAACCCACGTAATAGCCTTCTATATAAATACCCCACTTCGTAGCCCTCTCCCTGAATACCCCACTTCATAGCCCTCTCACTAAATACCTTATTTCATAGCCCTCCCGCTAAAAACCCCAATTTATAGACCTCTCTCTAAATACCACACTTCAGAGCCCTCCCCCTAAAATTCCCACTTCATAGCCCTCTCCCTAAAAACCCCACTCCATAGCCATCTAGCTAAATACCCCACTTAATAGCCCTCCCCCTAAATACCCCACTCCATAGCCCTCTCACTAAATACCTTACTTCATAGCCCTCCCCCTAAAAACCCCACTTCATAGCCCTCTCCCTGAATACCACACTACAGCCCTCTCCCTAAATACCCCACTTCATAGCCCTCCCCCTAAATACCCCACTTCATAGCCCTCTCACTAAATACCTTACTTCATAGCCCTCCCCCTAAAAACCCCACTTCATAGCCCTCTCCCTGAATACCCCACTTCACAGCCCTCTCCCAAAATACCCCACTTCATAGCCCTCTCCCTAAATACACTACTTCATAGCCCTCTCCCTAAATACCTCACTTCCTAGCCCTCTCCTTGAATACCCCACTTCACAGCCCTCTCCCAAAATACCCCACTTCATAGCCCTCTCCCTAAATACACCACTTCATAGCCCTCTCCCTAAATACCCCACTTCATAGCCCTCTCCCTGAATACCCCACTTCACAGCCCTCTCCCAAAATACCACACTTCATAGCCCTCTCCCTAAATACACCACTTCATAGCCCTCCCCCTAAAAACCCCACTTCACAGCCCTCTCCCAAAATACCCCACTTCATAGCCCTCTCCCTAAATACACCACTTCAAAGCCCTCTCCCTAAATACCCCACTTCATAGCCCTCTCCCTGAATACCCCACTTCACAGCCCTCTCCCAAAATACCCCACTTCACAGCCCTCTCCCAAAATACCCCACTTCATAGCCCTCTCCCTAAATATACCACTTCATAGCCCTCTCCCTAAATACCTCACTTCCTAGCCCTCTCCCTAAATGCCTCACTTCATAGCCCTCTCCCTAAATACCCCACTTCAAAGCCCTCTCCCTAAATACCCCACTTCAAAGCCCTCTCCCTAAATACCCCACTTCATAGTCCTCTCCCTAAATACACCACTTCATAGCCCTCTCCCTAAATACCTCACTTCCTAGCCCTCTCCCTAAATGCCACGCTTTATAGCCCTCTCCCTTAATAACCAACTTCATAGCCCTCTCCCTAAATACCCCACTTCACAGCCCTCTCCCTAAATACCTTACTTCATAGCCCTCTCCCTAAATACCCCATTTCATAGCCTTCTCCCTAAATACCCCACTTGAAAGCCCTTCTAAATACCCCTCCCCCTAAATACCCCACTTCATAACCCTCTCTCTAAATGCCCCACTTCATAGCCCTCTACCTAAATACCCCACTTCACAGCCCTCTCCCTAAATGCCTCACTTCATAGCCCTCTCCCTAAATACCCCACTTCACAGCCCTCTCCCTAAATACCCCACTTCACAGCCCTCTCCCTAAATGCCACACTTCATAGCCCTCTCCCTAAATACACCACTTCATAGCCCTCTCCCTAAATACCTCACTTCCTAGCCCTCTCCCTAAATGCCCCGCCTTATAGCCCTCTCCCTAAATAACCAACTTCATAGCCCTCTCACTAAATACATTACTTCATAGATCTCTGGCTAAAAACCCAACTTCATAACCCTCTCCATGAATACCCCACTTCATAGCCCTCCCCTAAAAACCCCACTTCATAGCAATCTAGCTAAATACCCCCCTTCATAGCCCTCACCCTAAATATCCCACTCCATAGCCCTCCCCCTAAAAACCCCACTTCATAGCCCTCTCCCTGAATACCACACTACAGCCCTCTCCCTAAATACCCCACTTCATAGCCCTCTCCCTAAATACCTCACTTCATAGCCCTCTCCCTAAATACCCCACTTCATAGCCCTCTCCCTAAATACCCCACTTCATAGCCCTCACCCTAAATACCCCACTTCACAGACCTCTCCCTCACCTCCATCCAAATCTGGTCAGGTGGCCCCAGCTGTCTTCCACACCTAGCTCTCCGCCACCCTTACGATGGACATACATGGAAGGGTTCAGATGGTGGAGTATTAATGTCAAACCCACCCATCCCTCTCTCCCTCCATCTTTGTCTCATATTTATAGATTCTTTCGACAACCAGAGAGAGAGAGAGAGAGAGAGAGATAATAATAATAATAATAATAATAATAATAATAATAATAATTCCTTTATTCCATAAAACAATGGGTATTCTGTTACATAAAGAATGTATTTACATTGGAAGGTTCTTAAATAGTAATGACCTATTAAAATACATTTAGGATAGTATTTTACTACGATCTAAAATCCATAAATTATATATTAAGTCTGCAATAAAACTATTTAAAATTCCACATTAAAAATAAGAATTTACGTACAAATTAGCTATATTTAGTAAATTAGGATGTTTCTAAGACAAGTCCAAAACACATGATGTATAAAAATTCAAGAACGTTGTAGTGTCTAAAAAGGTAAAATTTTGTTTACATACGGTCAATAATGAATATATACATACAGTAGATAAATACACACGCACATATAAATACATTTTGTCTGAAAATGGTGACAATAAATGTCCTCAATGCTAATAAAAATACAGTAATAAAATAAAATTAAATTTTCAGTTTATCACCTTTCATCCATACATTACAAACTGCAAACTAGTCACTTAAAAGTAACCAATGTGTTGCACACTTCAACCAGAATATTATAATCCTTGCTGGCTCGCAAATAAGAATGATTTCAATTTCTTTTTAAAAACAGGTAAATTTCCACATTCCCTAATATCCACAGGCAGTGCGTTCCATAACCTAGGTCCCCTGACTGAAGTTGCCCTATCAGCTATTGCTGTTCGCCTACTTGGAACCATCAGATTGCTGCTCTGCCTAGTTTGACGAGATTTCGTCTGCTCGATGGTTTCCAATCTTAATATTCTTTGGGGTATATGTCCATGCAATATTTTATGAATAAAAATACAAACATCATAAACTTTTTTATTTTCTATTTTTAACCATTCCAGTTTTCTAATATACGGTGAGGCATGATCATATTTTTTCCCATAACCTGAGGCGACTTTCGATGCAAAATTTTGAATCTTCTGTATTTTTTGAGAGTTTAAATTTGAACATCCATTCCATATCGTGGAGCAATAGGATACTATGCTTATTGCTAATGCTTCAACAACTAATTTTCTGCTCGCCTCATCAAAATGACCTTTATTTCTATTTAGGAAATACAGCACTCCCTTAGCTCTGCTATATATCTTTTCTACATGATTATCAAAAGTAAAGAATCTATCAATAATTACACCAAGATTTTTTACGCTTTCACTTGGTTTGATGTTGTCGTTATTTACTTTAATTGAAATATTGTTCGGCAGTCGGTTAATATATTGACGAGATCCTATAAACAAAAATTGAGTTTTATTGGCATTCATTTTTAAGCCATTTTCAGAAAAATATTTGTTTACTTTTATTAAATTTCTTTCAGCTCGATTGAGAATTTCTGCTACGTTATCGATCATACCGGAGTGAAGAAATTGCG
>NC_090763.1:32223988-32231488 GCF_036898095.1 Palaemon carinicauda
ATAACATAAACCATCCGAGAAACCGTGCCATGGGAACCGACGCATCCAACAGCTCTCAAGATAAGGAAAACTATGAAAGAGAGATGAAGCCAAGCACAGCAGACTCGCATAGATATTACAGATGGTTCGGCCACCCTATGCAATAGCCAATACACTACAATGATATTCTCGACTGGATGGATTATGTAAGCACATTTTGCATTCATGAGCAGAAAGCCATTCTCTTCCACTTCCTGCTTGAGAAGAGATTCTCACCATCAACATCTGTTACTCCTCTTTTCTGCTTCTTCCTGCGTATTCATCTCCTCAAGTTGATCTCTCCCAGCATCTTTCCTTCCCTTTTCAAGACTTGCGACGGTAACGCAACAACCTCTTCCAGCAATTCTCTCCCACTGCCATCCTCCCAACAAGATTCCCCCATCCCCCTTGCACCAGTTTCATGTCAAGTGTTCCATTTCTGGAAAAGGATCCCACTCCGATGCCCCTTTCCAGGATCCATTTCTGGAAAAGGATACTACTCCAATGCTACTTTACAGGATCCATTTCTAGAAAAGGATACCACTCTGATACCCCTTTCCAGGATCCATTTCTGGAAAAGGGTCTCATACCGATGACAATTTCCAGGATCCATTTCTGGAAAAATATCTCACCCAGATGCCCCTTGCCAGGATCCATTTCTGGAAAAGGATCCCAATTCGATGCCACTTTCCAGGATCCGTTTCTGAAAAAGGATCCCACTCCGATGCCACCTTCCAGGATTCATTTCTGAAAAAGGATCCCACTCTGATATCACTTTCTTGATACCAGTTTCTAGGATCCTTTCTGGAAAATAATCCCACTCCAATGCCACTTTCCTGGATCAATTTCTGGAAAAGGATCCCACTCCGATGACACTTTCCAGGAAACATCTCCTCCTCTTCCTCCTCTCCTGTAATTTAATCTTCTCTGATGAACTGCATGTTAGTCTGCCCTACTTCCAAAGGACCTCCAGCTGTTTCCTCTTCTTTCATCATAATGTCAAGTCTTCCACTTTTTGGAAAAGAAATTCTTTCCTTTATCACTTTCCAGTAACCACCGTCTCTTGCCATTTCAATATTCTTCTGTAGTCTCCCCTAACAATCAATCTTTTCCAGAAACCATTCCATGATCTCCATCTTCCATTAGAACAAAGGTAAGTCTTCCAATTCCAAATGGTTAGGTAGGAGCCATTCTTTCAAGGGGTCGCTAAGACTTTTTTGAGATTTCCCTTTTCCAGCTGCGTGATGGCTGGTCAGGCAAACCTGAGAGAAAGAGCTGTTATCCTATTTTATCCATTGGCGTGATTATTCCTTTCAAGCACGCACCTACCTGCTGAACCATGCACGCAGGGAAAAAGCAAGATTCAAGCAGGTAGCGAGAAAGGATTCTCGACTTTCTTCTTGAGACGTCTCACTGCTCAAAGAATAAAGGACACAAACACGGTTTCGAATAACGTCTTCTCCATGAACTACTGGTCGACATTACAACCATTTTTTGCTACAATGGCTGTGAGCAGATATACTGTATGAGTCTGCTAGCTTTTTACTGCCAGTCTGTCTAGTTTTTTTTTATTTACTGATTTGCAAAAAGGGTAGAATAGTTTTAGATTTACTATCCTAATGTGTTTTTTTATTGACGGGAATCGTGGTACCTGTATATGTGTTTACTGTACTATATAAGTACCATATATGCATAATGTGAATATATTTCATATAATATATATATATATATATATATATATATATATATATAATGTGTGCGCATATATACATATATATATAATCACACACACGCATATATATATATATATATATATATATATATATATATAATGTGTGTGCATATATATATATATATATATATATATATATATATATATATAATCACACACACGCATATATACATATGTGTATATATATATATATATATATATATATATATATATATATATATATATATATATATATATATGTTTGTGTGGGTATGGGTACATGCTTACGTTCTTTTTATGCGATAGCATACGGAAAATGTTATCATACATGCACAACCCCACCTCGTTTAACATAGATAAAAGTGTGATAATAGTCATCTTTCTGCAAAAGAATCTATCTCTGGCGTTAAAAAGAATATCTTAATTGAAAAAAAAAAAGAAAAAAAAAAAAACATCGAATTAAAATGAAAACTTCTAAATAGGAGACTCACGAGTGCAATGATTTTCAAATCCATGAACTGCTGAAATGTCGAGACAATTGTCAATGTTTCGTGAACTTTTACCTTGACCTGCATTGCGTTACCACCCAATTTTCCCTCAGTTTTTCACAGTTTTAGCGTTGCAAACTAAAATGTACTGTTTTCATAGATGAAAATACACATACATACATATATGCATACATACATGCATGTATACATACATATTTCCGTCCACCCACATCAGAAGTTTGAAATTAGCTTTTTGTTAATGTTGCAGTTAAGCAACTATTATTATTATTATTATTATTATTATTAATATGAGTAGTAGTAGTAGTAGTAGTAGTAGTAGTAGTAGCCAACCTGCAACCCTTTTGTGGGTAAAGCAAAATACTGCAAACTCAAGTGTTCCAAATCGAAAGAAGTCTTGTGTGGAAAAGAATAGGGGAGGTACTGAATAAAATGCTTCCTGGTGATGCATATTTCAAATGTAAATTTCAACCTAAAAAAATAAATTTGTGAACAGATGACAATCAACAAACTATTGGCAGTTTCACGCAAATGCTTCATGGCAAAATTTAACATCTTGCCACCAAATGGTGCAGCAAGTGGCCACTAATTCTCTTTTCAAATTAATGCAAATTTCAAGTCACACATGCTCGCTAAGGTGGCGTCACGCGAGAGCGAACACCCGTGATTCAAAATCTGTAACTAAATTTGAATAATTCTTAACCTTTGCTGCAAAGCTTATGCAGATTTGCCACCAATATTGACAGCTAAATGCAGGTTATATATCAGTTTAGTGAGTTCAGTGTTACTGTATGGACATGAGTCGTGGTAAGACAATGAAATAATATCCAACAGATTTTGTAGATTTGAGGATAAGCGCCCCCCCCCCCCCCCCCCCCCGAAGGATATTGAGAGTTAAAAGCCAGGACAGGATTAGAAATAAAACTATAAGAGAGATTACTCGAGTGCCGTATGTGGATGAGATTGTGGTGAGGGGTAGATGGAGATGATTTGGGCATGCTCTTCGCATTCACCAAGAGAGATTAGTTCACCAAACTTTCAACTGAGCTCCACTAGGCACTAGAAGAGTTGGAATACCTAAGCCTACATGGCTGATGACTAAGAATGATGACTCAGGAGATGATGAATGGAGAAGTATTGTTTTAAAAGCTCAAGATAGAGACGACTGGGGAAATCTAACCGAGGCCCTTTGCGTCAGTAGGCGTAGGAGGAGATGATGATGATGAAAGCAAATGATGCTTCGTAACTGCATCTTGCTGGTTTGAAGCGGCTGGAAGAGAATCCCCGGTTTCTTCTACTCTCTAAATCATGTCACGGTTCGATAAGTATTATAATCTACTCATGAGGAAGAAATTCCTGGAAATTGTGGAAACGTTGATGACAGAAATTTCTCGTTTCCAATGAAGCACCGACGAATATAAAATCACTTTCTCAGCTTACAAGTCTCTCTCTCTCTCTCTCTCTCTCTCTCTCTCTCTCTCTCTCTCTCTCTCTCGTCATGCGCAGAATCGTTCGGAAACAGAATAATTCTTTCATGTAAATCCGTTCATCTTTAGATACTTTTCCACGTATAGAAAAAACTTTTGTGTAACTTTCTGTTCCGTAAAAGTATACAACAGAATCTGGTCTCACAATTGCGCTCTGATAATTATGCGGTCGAACTATGTCCGAGCTTCCTTTATGAAAGCTATCAAGAATTAAATTTTTTTCGATGATTCTATTAATTTCTCTCTTAGTTTTTATTGTAAATTTCTTTTAGAATTTCTTACAAATTATCAAGTAATAATTTCTTTTAGTCCATTTTTTTTCACATTTTTATATCGTACAGTTTCCTACCCTACCCTAATGTCACCAGATGACCTTAGTACTTTAGTAATTATGCTTGTCATCAGTTACCTATACGGCTGCTTCCTGCATATCCAAATGATCCTATTCTCACTTGCTGGCCTTTCTCTGGAGGACCTTAGCGTGCGAGTAATTAACCTATGTACAGACATGCCTGTTCAACGAAGGCAGTTTCAGCGAAGTCTTTTTGAACGATACTCTTCAGGCGATGGTCGTTTTCAGCATAACTATTTGAGCGTTGAGTAGCTTAAGCGATGAGTAATTCAAGCGATAAGTTAAGGGTCTCTAAAAGCGATGAGATAGTCTTGGTGTCTAGCGGGAAACTGAATTTGGGCATTTTAAAATCAATAGACCACAGTTTTTCATATAGTGAGAACGTAAGATTCATCGGCTTTTTATTTGATATTAAGTGGGTATACATTCTCATAGTCGCGGTCCAGTGAGAGTTGACATGAAAAAGATAAAAGTGTGATCGCTACCGAAAAGATTGATTCAGGACGTAGTACTTGTGGTTTCAGAGGAAGTTGCAACAAGACTTGGGACAGGAACAAATCAAAGAACCATGCTAAGGAAGCAGTGGACATTTATTATTTCCGAATCATACCACCTCACTTTTGGCAAATATATATATATATATATATATATATATATATATATATATATATATATATATTATATATATATATATATATATATTACTAGCCAAGCTACAATCCTAGTTGGAGAAGCAAGATGTTATAAGCCCAAGGGCTCCAACAAAGAAAAATAGCCCAGTGAGGAAAGGAAATAAGGAAATAAATAAATGATGAGACTAAATTAACAATATATCATTCTAAAAACAGTAACAGCGTCAAAACAGATATGTCCTATATAAACTATTAACAACGTCAAAAACAGATATGTCATATATAAACAATAAAAAGACTCATGTCAGCCTGGTCAACATAAAAACATTTGCTCCAACTTTGAACTTTTGAAGTTCTACAGATTCAACTACCCGATTAGGAAGATCATTCCACAACTTGGTAACAGCTGAAATAAAACATCTAGAATACTGTGTAGTATTGAGCCTCATGATGGAGAAGGCCTGGCTATTAGAATTAACTGCCTGCCTAGTATTACGAACAGGATAGAATTGTCCAGGGAAATCTGAATGTAAAGGATGGTCAGAGTTATGAAAAATCTTATGAAACATGCTTAATGAACTAATTGAACGACGGTGTCAAAGATTAATATCTAGATCAGGAATAAGAAATTTAATAGACCGTTAGTTTCTGTCCAACAAATTAAGATGGGAATCTGGAGCTGAACACCTGACAGGAGAACAATACTCAAAACAAGGTAGAATGAAAGAATTAAAACACTTATTCAGAATAGATTGATCACCGAACAGCTTGTAAGACTTTCTCAATAAGCCAATTTTTTGTGCAATTGAAGAAGACACAGACCTAATGTGTTTCTCAAAAGTATATTTGTTGTCGAGAATCACACCTGAAATTTTAAGAGTCATACAAATTTAAAGAAACATTATCAATACTGAGATCCGGATGTTGAGGAGCCACCGTCTTTGACCTACTTACAATCATACTTTGAGTTTTGTTAGGATTCAACTTCATACCCCATAATTTGCACCATGCACTAATTTTAGCTAAATCTCTATTAAGGGATTCACCAACCCCAGATCTATATTCAGGGGATGGAAATGATGCAAAGAGGGTAGCATCATCTGCATATGCAACAAGCTTGTTTTCTAGGCCAAACCACATGTCATGTGTATATAGTATGAAAAGTAATGTGCCAAGAACACTACCCTGTGGAACACCGGATATCACATTCCTATACTCACTATGGTGCCCATCAACAACAACTCTTTGAGATCTATTACTTAAAAAATCAATAATAATGCTAAGAAACGACCCACCCACTCCCAACTGTTTGAGTTTGAAAACAAGGGCCTCGTGATTAACACGGTCAAAGGCAGCACTAAAATCAAGGCCAATCATACGAACTTCCTGACCACAATCAAGGGATTTCTGTACAGCATTGAAGATTGTAAGAAGGGCATCACATGCTTCAAAGCCTTTACGAAAACCAAATTGCAAGCCAGGGAGTAGGTGATTACCTTCAGCAAACCTATTAAGACGTTTTGCCAGAAGACGTTCAAAAACTTTAGATAATATGGGAGTTATGGAAATTGGGCGGTAATCAATGGGACTTGAGCTACTACAAACACATTTACATAGAGAAGTAACATTACCAATTCTCCAACAAGTGCTAAAAGCTCCTCTTCTTGCTAACTTGCGCAAAATAACACACACACACATATATATATATATATATATATATATATATATATATATATATATATATATATATATATATATATATATATATATATATTTATTATATAACATTGGAGTTGGATATGTTAATCGTCTCATCGTTTTTTTGGCGCTAGTCTATATAATTTGGTGAATGATTAGGCTTATATTTCTTTTAATAACCTTTGTCAATCTCTTGATATAACCTGTTTATATTTTTCTTTTTTACTAAAATTGTATCATGAAGTTGAATTTTGTTTATTTCATTAAAGGTAGTGAGTGATGTTTGTATTTCTTTTAATAACTTTTGTCAAACTATTTACAGTAATATTTTTTTCATACTCTCTCTATAACATATGTTGGCGAAGTAAGTTTCGACTAAAATAAATATCAGAGTAGTAAATTGCTGAATCTAACATTCGCTCTAAATGCATCGCTTTAAATGAACTTCGCTCAATTGGCTTCACTGAAAAATATTTCGCTGAAAGTGACTTCGCTCAAACGACTGGCAACGCCACAAGTAATAGAATTATATCTACATCCTTCCTATTCAAATACCTGTTTTTCATGCAATGACCTTCCAGCTGACCTCGTTCTATATGGTCTCAGTTGTGGCTAGTCATTAAGCAGATGCAAGGTCGTCAAAATATACTCTGGGTATTTGACGGACCTTGAGCAGATGTAAAACAGGCTCAAAAGCAAGTATATATACGGCCGCCGAATCTAACTAAATATACCCTTCCTTCACCCTTTGGCATTCCAGGTGGCCTCAACATCTGATATTTCTCAGCATTCCAATAATGCAGCCTAAAATTGCAGTCCTCCTCTTGTTGCCAGCTCTCACGGGGCATAGCTGTGTATAAACAGCCCAGTAACACACACACACACACACACACACACGAAGCAGCAACACCGTTAATCACCCGAGGGTGGTAAAAAAGTGAACGAAGGCCTGGTTTGCTTCAGTCGGGAAAAAGGAGAGAGAAAAAAAGCAAGCATCTTTGAATTCAGAAAACTCCGAGGCGTGAAATGGTTGGTTGGTTGGTTGAGGAGTGTTTCTTTTTTTACATTAAACACTGGTTTTACAATTAATTTGGTC
>NC_090763.1:32241488-32243988 GCF_036898095.1 Palaemon carinicauda
AAATGAAAATGTGGTCATTGCAACTTCTACCTTTTCTAAGTACTGCTTGTTCATCTCTCAGCTTTTCATCAATCATACTCTCCAGTCTCTTTAGAATAAGCATACTATATATTTTCATAGCAACTGAAGAAAGTGTTATACCTCTGTAATTATTGAAATCAGTCAGGTCTCCCTCTTTTGCTATTTTCACCAACACTCTTAACTCCCATTCATCAAGTTTTGCCTCTTCATGCTACATTCAAGAAAATAATCTTGTAAGTATTCTGGGAGTGACTTCATTTTCGGCCAGTATCATCTCGGCAATTATTCCATTGTATCCAGGGGCTTTCCATGTCTTTAGTTTTTTGAGATCCTTCGACTTCAAAGACACTGAATTTATTCATGGCACATCAAGGTTTTCATCAGCTTCAGGTATATCAATCAAATTATTTCATTCATGTCTCCTATTCATAACCTCACTAAAGTGTTTCATCCAATGTTGTCTTTCTTCATCTTCTGTTGCTATAATAGAGCCATATTCCTTTTTGATAGGTATATGCTTCTTCTTCTTTGCCCCTATCGAGATTTCATTAAAAATTCTTTCAGCAATTCTTACACCATAGAAACTAAATTCATAGCTTTGTCAGGCTCATCTGCTTTACTGTCTAAATATTCTCTCCAGCCATTCCTGGCTTTTCTTTTGACCTCACTGTCAATACTGGAATACTTAGCATGCTATTCTTTGTATATTTAGATACTTATTAGAAAACTTTCAACAATCAATTTCTGTCTCTGTCTCCTTTTTATAGTATCCCAAGTATCTTTTGATATCCATGGCTTTCTCCTTGTTACTGTGTCCCCCAAGACTCCACTACCAACTGCTTGATATATGTTCTTAATATCACACCATTCCTCATTATTTGTCTGTTTTTCTTTTCTTAGTCTCTAAGACATCAAATTGATTCCTTCATTCAAATGCAAATGTTTCTCTGGGCTCTTCTTCTAGAAGCTTAGTTGTATCAAACCTAGATATTCTATCCCTTTTTCTGTTGGGTGCTTTCAGTTTCAATTCACGTGTGGCAATGAGGAGCTAGTGATCACTACAATATGTGCACCTCAATAGCTTCTTACGTTTCTCAGGGTCCTCCTTCTCTTTTTATTAATGGCAATGTGATCTATCTGATTTTTGTAATTGCCACATCATGAAGTCCATGTATACTTGTGGGGTTTCTTGTGTTGAGAAAGAGTATCTCCAATGACAAGATTGTTTGCTGAACAGAAACTTATGAAATGTGTTCCATTTTCATTTGCAACTTAGCCAAGACCGTCAACACCAATCATATTCTCTTTACCTTGATTATTTCTTCCAACTTTAGCATTGAAGTTGCCAATCACAATTTTCATATCTCTCAGGGATCTCATCTATTATCCTCATATTGCACAGCTTTGATTTAAACAGCTCTCCACTCAGTTAATGCCTTTTCTGCTCTTTGTGTCATCAGGATTCCTACCCCTTCTCTTCCAACTCCATCTGATCTTCCCAAGTAGATATGTATATATATATATATACATATATATATATGTATATATATATATATATATGTGTGTGTGTGTATATATATATATATATGTGTGTGTGTGTGTATATATGTATGTATATATATATATATATATATATATATATATATATATATATATATATATGTATATATATAGCCTTAGCCTAAAATTTCCTTACCAATCTTCTTACGTGTTTCACTTAGGGCCAAGAGATCTAAACTACCTTTCAAAAATTCACACTCCCCAATCTGATTCATGGTTCTAATATTGCAATTACCTATTTTCAGCTTTTCTTTAGTATTTATACACCAGGAGATTCTTAGCACCCCGCTATGCCCGGGACTGGGGGGCCTTTCTATTATCTTCTCTTTCCATGACTGACTATATCCATAGAGGATTCATTGGCTTCATACATCAAAGGATAGACATTTCCTTGTAATGCGCAGTGCCTATCTAACTAAGGCTAGTGACCCTTGGCGGTCCATACTAATTTTAGGAGTAAAAGCCAAAGAGACAGTTTGTCCATCGCATTGAACCCAATCCGTCACCCTGCTACCAGTGACTTCATCGAGATTTAGAGGGGCATTTCTTAGACACCCAAAGCTTTCGTTACTCCACCAAGTTGCTCATCCGCTTATACGAGTATAACCGTTGGCAAAGATGAATTGCAAAGATATACCACCTTCCACGGTAATATATATATATATATATATATATATATATATATATATATATATATATATATATATGTATGTATATATATATATATATATATATATATATATATAGATATATATATATATATATATATATATATATATCCGTTGGCAAAGATGAATTGCAAAGATATATCACCTTCCACGGTAATATATATATATATATATATATATATATATATATATATACATATATATGTATATATATATATATATATATATATATATACATATATATATATATA
>NC_090763.1:32246488-32258988 GCF_036898095.1 Palaemon carinicauda
AATAATAATAATAATAATAATAATAATAATAATAATAATAATAATAAAGGTTTAGAACATAAGCTACTTATAACTCAAAGAGCTATGGAAAGAATTATGATGGAAATACGACTAAGAAACAGAAAAAGAGCAACATAGATGCGAGAGCAAACCTAAGTAGTGGATATTCTCACATGTAAGAAATAGAAATGGACATAGGCAGGATATAAATTGAGAATGACAGATAATAAATGAACATTAATAATAACAAAGATTGTAAAAGAAGCAAGGAAAGAAAGAAAAATGATGGATTGACGAGCTAAAGAAGGAAATATGCGGGTATTGACTGGCACAGAAATACCATAAGCAGAGCAGACTCAAATGGAGAGACATGTCTGAAGGTATTTTATCATGCAGTGTAATAGTTGCGGCTGATGATGATTATGCTCTCTCTCTCTCTCTCTCTCTCTCTCTCTCTCTCTCTCTCTCTCTCTCTCTCTCTCTCTCTCTATATATATATATATATATATATATATATATATATATATATATATATATATATATATATATATATATATATACCTACATATATATACACACACATATATATATATATGATAAATTTTGCACATTTTTACGTGTTTTTCATATTCAAATAAGCCATATATATTTTTGATACATTAATGTCTGGATTCTCTTAACGACCTCGGGATCAGAGCCCCAGGCGAAATCACACAAAGACAAGAGCTTGGCTCCGGCCGGGAATCGAACCCTGGTCGGCAAGCTTGTATAGACAGTGACTAAGCCACTTGGCCAAGTGGCTTAGTCACTGTCTATACAAGCTTGCCGACCAGGGTTCGATTCCCGGCCGGAGCCAAGCTCTTGTCTTTGTGTGATTTCGCCTGGGGCTCTGATCCCGAGGTCGTTAAGAGAATCCAGACATTAATGTATCAAAAATATATATGGCTTATTTGGATATATATATATATGTATATATATACATATATATGTATACATAATATACATACAGTACACACACACACACACACACATATATATATATATATATATATATATATATATATATATATATATATATATATATATATATATATATATATATATATATATTCATTGGGTGTGTACAGAAACCTAAATAGTCGATGTGGCAATGGAATGTGTGCTTAAGCATTTCTAAGTGTGTTGGGTACCGATATAAGGTATGCTTGTAAAGAAAAAGTAACCACTACCGTTTGGTTAATTTTCAACATATAAACGTGCCACAAAAATATTCAAATTTTATAATGTAGCACCAATGATTTCCAGTTCTTACCTGAAAGGTAGACAGGTAGACGAAGACCTTTCAGGACCTCAAAGGAACGACAGCATGGGTGTGGATTCTGGATGGATATGGACTGAAAATGGAGGGAGGGGACTTCTTGGGGGATATCCTTCGTGGGCGGGGATTGGGGAAAGACGGGGGTTGGGTAGAGAACGCAAGGCGAAAGAGAGGTGCAGCCTTGTCTATTTTGCATACACAAGAACGACCCCGATGGATGTCTTTTTTTTATTTACCATTTGTTTGCTCTGGGGGATAAAGACGCATTGTTTACCTCGGCAGATACAGGTTCCTGATATTAGCATTATAGCGCAACCCACAAGCCTTTGTTGTTACTATGTTCCTTATGCACCTAGAACCATTCCGTTGACTGAGTACGATAAAGAGGAAGGAAATTGATTGTACTGCGACGTTAGGTGGACATGGAAGGGTATAAGGGATGATGTCATTGAGACAAGAAAATGGTGACTATTATCTGAGAATTTCTCTCTGGCCGCAGTAGCTAGGTCTTGATGTAAAGGGTACCATGGAGGGGATTGACTGGTATTACAAGATCCAGTCCCAGAGATTACAGTGGTAAAGACGACCATGAAACCAATGGTATTCTGATGGCAATGGGTATACAGCAGTGTTGTTAAAGGTGATCTGCATTATACGGAATAGGGGCACGGAGAATGGGGGAAATTTTGCTGAAATTCAAGTGATGGCAAGTGCTGAATGGTTGGCGATGCTGATGAACGCTGTATGGAATAATATAAGTGAGGAAGAACGCGTGAAAGTAAAGTGGTGGTGAAAATTGGAATATTTACGGTGATGAATAAATAAAAATAAGCCACTGATGAGCATTGCAGTGGTGGCAGAAAACTTCTGGCCCGGTTAGAAAAAATGTCAGTAATTTTTTGAATGATAGAGAACTGTTGGAGACACAGCACCCGTAATATTAATGAGGGTTTATACTCGATAGTGGCAGTCATGCCGGTATTTCCTTATGTTCAATGACAGACAAATGAAAGCAGTTTATGGGGATAGTTGGGAAGGGAGTGGGGGGAGGGAGTTCACCACAGCCTCCACCTCATGTACAGTATGGTTACTGATGTTCAGTACATCTCTAATGTTAATTGGCCTTCTCAACTAATCGGATGATTGTTCGAATTATTATTATTATTATTATTATTATTATTATTATTATTATTATTATTATTTTACTATTATAACTTGCTAAGCTACAACCATAGTTGGAAATGCAGAATGCTATAAGCTCAAGTGCTCCAGCGGGGAAAATAGCACAGCGAGGAGAGGAAATAAGAAAACTACAAGAAAAATAATTAACAATTTAAATAAAATATTTTAAGAACAGTGACAGCATTAGAATAAATATTTCATATATAAACTATAAAAACTTAAAAACAAAAGGAAGAGAAATAAGATAGAATAGTGTGAACGAGTACTTTTATGCCCTCAAGCAAACTAACTCTACCCCAAAACAGTGAAAGACCATGGTACAGAGGCTATAGCAAGGTCCAAAAACAGAGAACAATGGTTTGATTTTGGAGTGTCCTCCTAGAAAAGCTGCTTACCATAGCGTGAGTCTCTATCCTTACCAGGAGGAAAGTAGCCACTGAACAATCACGTTGCAATAGTTAACCCCTTGAGCGAGGAATAATTCTTTGGTAATATCAGTGTTGTCAGGTGCATGTGGACAGAGAAGAATGTAAAGAATAAGCAAGCCTATTCGGTGTATGTGTAAGCAAAAGAAAAAAAGAGCCGTAACCAGAGAGAAGGATCAAAATGTAGTACTGTCTGACCAGTCAAAGGTCCTAATAATTCTCTAGCGGTAGTATCTGAAAGGGTAGCTGGTGTCCTGGCCAAACTACTACCTATCTACGAATATGAAGGTTAAGTTCCATTTGTGGAACAATGATGATAATCATTATGGTGATTAAGATGAATGAAAGGGAAACATAAATAATTGCATGTATGCAACTGAGAGCCATACATACATACGCACACACACACACACACACACATATATATATATATATATATATATATATATATATATATATATATATAGTTATGTATATATATGTGTGTGTGAGTGTGTGTGTGTGATGAAAATAAACAAATAATAATTTATGCAATATAAATAAATTTGTACCTCAAAGCTTTTATAGGCTCTGAAGCCATGATTGGTATGTTATAGTTGATTTGCCTTTTGTTTGAAGAGTTTAAGGTTAGATTGAAATTTGAGGAATATACAGTATATATATATATATATATATATATATATATATATATATATATACAGATAGATAGATAGAGATAGATATGTATATATCTACACGTGTGTATACATATATCTCTATGTATATATATATATATATATGAGTATGAGTATTTATAGAGGGAATTTGTTTCTTATATTTCAAAGGAATCACAATAATTACGTTGGCAAAACCCATAATATATGGAATCCTATTTACACCCAAAACTGCTCTCCGGTAAGTCACTCGACATTATACAGCAGCAGATACTTTTGCTCTCTCTCTCTCTCTCTCTCTCTCTCTCTCTCTCTCTCTCTCTCTCTCTCTCTTCTCTCTCTCTCATTACCTCGCAACCGCTGTGTACCATCCGTGCCAGGTTCTTTACTATTCTGGTGATCATTAGGGGTCCCCGTGGTGACGACACAAGTGATGGTCACTTTTTGGCCCTTTAATTGCTTCAACATAAATAGTACTTGCAAACAGTAATAATAATAATAATAATAATAATAATAACAATAATAATAATAATAATAATAATAATAATAATAATAATAATAATAATAATAATAATGAGAGGAAAAATAAGGCAAATAAGAAAAAGAAGTATAAGAATTTCAATCATGTTCATTACCATTATCAATACTGTTATTATTGTTAAGGTTTTAAGTTCATGTCCTAAAGAAAAAACAACAATTTCCAATACCTGCCACAGCCATACATACATATATATATATATATATATATTATATATATATATATATATATATATATATATATATGTATGTATATGTATATGTTATATTATATATATAATAATATATATATATATATATATATATATATATATATATATATATATATATATATAGTATATACTGTATATATATATATATATATATATATATATATATATATATATATATACATATATATATATATATAATTATGCGTGTGTGTTTGTGCGCGTGTGTGTGAGACTGTGTGTAAAAAAATGCGTAGGTGTTCTCGCGTGTAAGTTTTAATCCAAACCTAATAAGAACTCTCTAAATCTACCTCAATAACTTATATCAAGAATTCCATAATTCCCTCATTTGATTTCCCTTTGTGTTCCCATACGTAAACTCGTGTTCACGTCACGTGTCATTAATTCAAGGTACAATTCCATTAACACAAATCACGATAATCCATAAATGACGAAAATTGGATTTCTAATAAATGTCAAAATTGTATTTATTTCTAATACCCCATAATAGTAAATTCTAGGTCATTTTATTTTGAAATTCAGTGTAGAGGATAAGAATAAAAGCGTCTACTTAGAGATGATCGTGCTAAGAACTATGGAGAAACAATCAAAGCTCAAGAATATTCCCTAGGATGGTAAATCTCTCTCTCTCTCTCTCTCTCTCTCTCTCTCTCTCTCTCTCTCTCTCTCTCTCTCTCTCTCTCTCAATATATATATATATATATATATATATATATATATATATATATATATATATATATATATATATATATATATATATAACGCATTTACTCATATTTTCACAGTCTGTCCGATAAACCTATTTATCTATCCAGCAATTCAAATATTTATATATTTATTTATCCATTTATGCAACCACCTCCCTGTCAGATCCATTATAGGAACTGTAGATGACCAGGCAGGCAAATTGAAACATAGATAGCTAGAAAAATAGATAGATAGAGTTTATGCTGAAATTTTGTTAAATCTCTTTGAGTTTCCTATGTCTGAAACAAATTCCTAAGACTTCACATGATATATCATATATCACTGACGGCAATTCAACTTGAAACAAAATGGATCTAATGATCTTGTTTGTGGGAGAGAGAGAGAGAGAGAGAGAGAGAGAGAGAGAGAGAGAGAGAGATTCGAAGTTTTCTGGCATCCTGACATCGAAGGTCATAGACGCCGAATGTGTGAGAGAGAGAGAGAGAGAGAGAGAGAGAGAGAGAGAGAGAGAGAGAGTTTGTTGTGCATGTATGTGCACGAGGTCACGCTCGTGATGATCCAAAGGCGTTCACCATTGCGGTTTTTTCTGAACATCTCCAGATCTAGAAAAAATATATAACGTAAACATACTGACATACTCTTATCAGGTACTCACGTATTAACTCTCTCTCTCTCTCTCTCTCTCTCTCTCTCTCTCTCTCTCTCTCTCTCTCTCTCTCTCTCTCTCTCTCTCTCTCCTCTCTCTCTCTCTCTCTCTCTCTCTCTGTGTTTTAGTACAAGTTACATAATAAAAGATGGATAAGATACAAGAGAGATTAATTTTGAATATATTATCGGTGCTGGTTTAGTATGTGGCTTACCTTTCGAATATGGCCTACGAAATTCAATCTGTTGCAGTATGTGGCCTAAACTAACCTAACCTGACCTAACCTAACAAGCCAGGTAGGCCACACACTAAACCAGAATAAAAAAAGGTAGGCACCATATTATCTTCACATTATTATCATCATGAAAAATATAATCTCCAGTTACAACTATATCATCAACATCAACAGCAACAAAAACAACAACAACAACAACAACAACATTAATAATAATAATAATAATAATAATAATAATAATAATAATAATAATAATAATAATAATAATAATAATAATAGTGATTGTACTAGCATCTACAACTAACGAATAAATCCGTATGAAATACAATCATCCAAGCGGTCTCATGTACTCACTATATACAAAGACTATATACACAGTAACTGATGTCATCCCGGTAAATAAACAAATCCACAAACATAGACTTCATGAGAACATATTCCACGCATACGCCCACTTACAGTCTCCTACTTATCGACTGACCAAATTAAATATAAAAAAGAAAACCGGGTAGACCCTGTGTCCTGAATAAACAATCGCTTCGTCTTAATATGCGAGGCTTAACCATGAATAACAATAGGGAATAGAAAGATTGGGACGTTTATAAATTGTTTAGATGTCGTTGAACTTTTGATATCAATGACCTAGAAAATGAAAAAGGACGAGGTATAGGAAAAGTTGGAAGCGTGTAGGCTGTTCAAAAGTTGTTGGAAACCTTATAGACATTGGAAGCTACATACGGAAATCTAGCGTCTACAATATTTTTCATCGATCGAAAATGCAAAGAATAAAAAGTCCTAGTAGGATTTTCTGAACGTTTATAAAATGTTCAGAAGTGTTAAGGTGTTCAATGCATAATCTTAGTGTAACTGAGCAACCTCCAATGATAGGCTACAACCTTTAAGAAACTGTTCATATGGTCAACATTGATCTCTGGCAAAACATACGATTTAAATAGTAGGGCCCTCAGTAAACTCAGACCTCCGACAAGACAGCTTATTTATCGACCTTGAATTTTAACCTTAACATGTATTAATTGGCGTGGATTTTCATACACTCAAATATGAACCAAGTTTGAAGTCTCTGTGACAACGATGTCCAGACTTATGGCTGATTACGTAAATCGGACAATTTTCTGGACTTTCCAAACTTAATCATTTCCAGCTTTTTACACAACAGGTAATCCCTGCAAGTTTCATTACGATTAAAATTGTGTTGGCGGAGGTATTAGTGACCCACTTAGAGAAAATGAGGCTAACATGTATCTTTGGCAGCGATGAAGAAACCATCAGATTGTCATTAATATTACACCGGAGAGGATGTAAAAACTCGTTCACTTTACTGGAAAACTGGCTATGATTCTGGGGTTGTGTACGTGTGTGCGCGCGTGTGTATAGTATTTGTATACGTGCGAATGTACAGTACTTTTATAACAGTTATCATCAATACTGTAAACAGCTTTAATACCGGTTGAATCATTTTGCATTTACGGTTAAAATGTCTATTATTATTATTATTATTATTATTATTATCATTATTATTGGCAAAATAATGAATAACACTACTGTAAAATTGCTGCTATCATCAACTTTCTTGTCGTTACAGTGATCACAAACTTAAAAAAAATCGTTATTATGATCCATTCTGAAAGCTTTATAACTTTCGAATTACTAAGCTGAGCAAATCAGAAAACCAAATCATTTTGGTCCAACCTAAATAATGGCTGGCTAATACTGGTCAGCACTTGAATCCAACCAGAGAGAGAGAGAGAGAGAGAGAGAGAGAGAGAGAGAGAGAGAGAGAGAGAGAGAGAGAGAGTCTAAAGTCACTTCTATCTTGAAGTATGAGCGAGTTGATATTCTCTTAAAAGTTTGTTAAAATCACATTTCTAACTGATCCCGATAAGAGAGAGAGAGAGAGAGAGAGAGAGAGAGAGAGAGAGAGAGAGAGAGAGAGAGAGAATAAAACTTTTGATAGTCATGTCCTGTCCGAAATAAAAGCTAGTAAAAGTAAAAACTATTTTGTAACATAACCATTTCACAAGAATTACCCGAACCTCTCTCTCTCTCTCTCTCTCTCTCTCTCTCTCTCTCTCTCTCTCTCTCTCTCTATGGATAATGGAAATAGGATGAGAGTCAACCTTAATGTCAACTGGTACTGACTCTGATATTGTTTCAGAGATTCCTAGTCTTTCTTAAGTGACTATATATATATATATATATATATATATATATATATATATATATATATATATATATATATATATATATATATATATATATCTTTTGATGTTAATGGGTAATATGCTGGAAAAAAACTATACATATATTACACTATATATTTCCATATGCATTGGAACATAATGGACGTTTGCCTTCAATGTTTAATCTTCACGCCGGAAATGAGAAGTATCATAAGAGTGTATGAATCGATACACACACACACACACACACACACACACATATATATATATATATATATATATATATACATATATATATATATATATATATATATATATAAAATATATACATAAATATATATACACATATACATATACATATATATATATACATATACATACATACATATATATATATATATATATATATATATATATATATATATATAATGCATATCTGAAAGCGCTATTATAACAAGAAACTACCAATAAATAATCAAATAAACAAAGCTAAACATTTAAAAGAAAAAACAAATAAAATTCTAGAAATGAAGTCCCGTGACTAAGTAAATCACAATAATCACCAGCATTGGCCTCCTTAAGAGTTATTTATCGCTTAAATCACATCCCGACTCTGATTTCCGTCTATAACCGTCAAACCAATCACAACACCACTTTCCCCACTCCCCCTCAAATAACGACTGCAATTACGGAAATTTATTCCCTCAAAGAAAAATAACTGTCTCACTTGATGACGTTGCTGGTGGAAGTCAGCCCAAGGGAAATTGTTGTTGTATTTTTGAAAACCACAAAGCTGGTTGAGCTGCCATTGTGTGTGTGTGTGTGTGTGTGTGTGAGAGAGAGAGAGAGAGAGAGAGAGAGAGAGAGAGAGAGAGAGAGAGAGAGAGATTAAAAAAAATTCAGATGATTATCATGGCTATTTTTTACATATTTATAATATTTTATTAGACTTGACCTATATCTCTCTCTCATGCATATATTACCATTGTGTATATGTGTAATTCAAATAAAAATTTATAACCTCATCGTCAGATTATCACGGCTATTTTCTATATATTTCTAGTATTTGATAAAACTTCACCTATCTCTCTCTCTCTCTCTCTCTCTCTCTCTCTCTCTCTCTCTCTCTCTCTCTCTCTCTCACACAATAATTTGAACGCATACTACAGATTACCCTCCTGAATGAATTGACAAATGCTACACAATTTATCAATATCTGCGTATTAATGGTAATTTGAAAACGGAAACACAAAAAATCACCATTAATAATAAAAAACTGAAGGGGCACTCAGTAGAGGGCAGACCTCCGCCGTGGCAGCTTATTTCCTGACCTTTAGATTGACCTTGAACTTTGACCTTAACATGTATTAATTGGCGTGGATTTTTTCACTCACTCAAATATGAACCAAGTTTGAAGTCTCTGTGACAACGATGTCCAAACTTATGGCTGATTACCTGAATTGGGCATTGACTTTTGATCATGCCCTTCCAAAATTTAATAATTTCCAGCCTTTTACATAAGAGTTAATACCTGCAGCTATTAATCCTGCAAGTTTCACTACTCTACATTTAAAATTATGGTCAGGAAGCTGTTCACAAACAAATACACAAACAGCTGCGAAAACATAACCTCCTTCCAACTTCGTTAGCGAAGGTAATAAGAAAGGTAAGCAATAAAGAAAACGACTCTCAACAACAAACACAATCCTCACAACAACTTTATCTTTGTCAAGGATTAAACCTCAAAATAAAAGAGACTCCGTTAACGCCCTTGGCAAGGTTATTGTCATTCCCAGCTCTACGGAAACAGAACAGAGGGCAGAATAGAAATAAAGATTCATATAATATACATATATGTAAATATATATATATATATATATATATATATATATTTCTACCTCATACTTGGGATCGAACGCTAGCCCCTTCTAATGAAAGGCCAGGTCGAAACCAACCATGCCACGAGAGCCCATAAAGGAAATCTGAACCTGACAATAATCTATCTGTCCGAGGATTTACCTGGTGAAACATCAGTCTCTTTACCAGCGAGTTTTACCAGATTTCCCCGGGCCACCACGTGACACAATTGGTAGTAATTCATTCAAATTACCCCTAATGAGTCAATATGGATAAATATCAACACAACATCGTGTTCAAATAGAAATAAATTTCTACCTCATACTTGGGATCGAACGCTAGCCCCTTCTAATGAAAGGCCAGGTCGAAACCAACCATGCCACGAGAGCCCATAAAGGAAATCTGAACCTGACAATAATCTATCTGTCCGAGGATTTACCTGGTGAAACATCAGTCTCTTTACCAGCGAGTTTTACCAGATTTCCCCGGGCCACCACGTGACACAATTGGTAGTAATTCATTCAAATTACCCCTAATGAGTCAATATGGATAAATATCAACACAACATCGTGTTCAAATAGAAATAAATTTCTACCTCATACTTGGGATCGAACGCTAGCCCCTTCTAATGAAAGGCCAGGTCGAAACCAACCATGCCACGAGAGCCCATAAAGGAAATCTGAACCTGACAATAATCTATCTGTCCGAGGATTTACCTGGTGAAACATCAGTCTCTTTACCAGCGAGTTTTACCAGATTTCCCCGGGCCACCACGTGACACAATTGGTAGTAATTCATTCAAATTACCCCTAATGAGTCAATATGGATAAATATCAACACAACATCGTGTTCAAATAGAAATAAATTTCTACCTCATACTTGGGATCGAACGCTAGCCCCTTCTAATGAAAGGCCAGGTCGAAACCAACCATGCCACGAGAGCCCATAAAGGAAATCTGAACCTGACAATAATCTATCTGTCCGAGGATTTACCTGGTGAAACATCAGTCTCTTTACCAGCGAGTTTTACCAGATTTCCCCGGGCCACCACGTGACACAATTGGTAGTAATTCATTCAAATTACCCCTAATGAGTCAATATGGATAAATATCAACACAACATCGTGTTCAAATAGAAATAAATTTCTACCTCATACTTGGGATCGAACGCTAGCCCCTTCTAATGAAAGGCCAGATTTCCTTTATGGGCTCTCGTGGCATGGTTGGTTTCGACCTGGCCTTTCATTAGAAGGGGCTAGCGTTCGATCCCAAGTATGAGGTAGAAATTTATTTCTATTTGAACACGATGTTGTGTTGATATTTATCCATATTGACTCATTAGGGGTAATTTGAATGAATTACTACCAATTGTGTCACGTGGTGGCCCGGGGAAATCTGGTAAAACTCGCTGGTAAAGAGACTGATGTTTCACCAGGTAAATCCTCGGACAGATAGATTATTGTCAGGTTCAGATTTCCTTTATGGGCTCTCGTGGCATGGTTGGTTTCGACCTGGCCTTTCATTAGAAGGGGCTAGCGTTCGATCCCAAGTATGAGGTAGAAATTTATTTCTATTTGAACACGATGTTGTGTTGATATTTATCCATATTGACTCATTAGGGGTAATTTGAATGAATTACTACCAATTGTGTCACGTGGTGGCCCGGGGAAATCTGGTAAAACTCGCTGGTAAAGAGACTGATGTTTCACCAGGTAAATCCTCGGACAGATAGATTATTGTCAGGTTCAGATTTCCTTTATGGGCTCTCGTGGCATGGTTGGTTTCGACCTGGCCTTTCATTAGAAGGGGCTAGCGTTCGATCCCAAGTATGAGGTAGAAATTTATTTCTATTTGAACACGATGTTGTGTTGATATTTATCCATATTGACTCATTAGGGGTAATTTGAATGAATTACTACCAATTGTGTCACGTGGTGGCCCGGGGAAATCTGGTAAAACTCGCTGGTAAAGAGACTGATGTTTCACCAGGTAAATCCTCGGACAGATAGATTATTGTCAGGTTCAGATTTCCTTTATGGGCTCTCGTGGCATGGTTGGTTTCGACCTGGCCTTTCATTAGAAGGGGCTAGCGTTCGATCCCAAGTATGAGGTAGAAATTTATTTCTATTTGAACACGATGTTGTGTTGATATTTATCCATATTGACTCATTAGGGGTAATTTGAATGAATTACTACCAATTGTGTCACGTGGTGGCCCGGGGAAATCTGGTAAAACTCGCTGGTAAAGAGACTGATGTTTCACCAGGTAAATCCTCGGACAGATAGATTATTGTCAGGTTCAGATTTCCTTTATGGGCTCTCGTGGCATGGTTGGTTTCGACCTGGCCTTTCATTAGAAGGGGCTAGCGTTCGATCCCAAGTATGAGGTAGAAATTTATTTCTATTTGAACACGATGTTGTGTTGATATTTATCCATATTGACTCATTAGGGGTAATTTGAATGAATTACTACCAATTGTGTCACGTGGTGGCCCGGGGAAATCTGGTA
>NC_090763.1:32263988-32266488 GCF_036898095.1 Palaemon carinicauda
ACACACATTATAGGGTGAGGGATAATATCCTAAATAATGGAGAAACATTGGGAAAAAATAAAAAATAGACACCTTATGGGGTGAGAGGTGAGTTCCAATATAATGGGTAAACATTAGAGAAAAAAAATAAAAAAAAAAACTCATTATGGGGTGAGGGATAAGATCGTAAATAATGGGTAAACATTAGAGAAGAAATAAAAAAATAAAAAAAACCATGGGGGAAAACTGGGTCATGAATGATAGAAGAGTAATGTTCGATGAACTTCGATATCAATATTTCAGAATTCATACATCTCTAATGACTGTGCAATTACGCATTTCTCAAATCGTGTAATATTATTGTTAATAATATTACATTAAGTTGGTCATATACTAGCACAGGCTCTTTGCCCGTGATGTAGAAGATCAGATGCAATTACGGTTTATGGTGAGTAGTTATAGAGGGTAAGACAGCAATTGTTTTGGTCCTATAATCATGTCAAAAGGTATGGCAAAAATCCCTTTAAGATGGACAGATATTCTTTTTAAGAAGGCACATTAACACTAGACCAAGTACTTTAAAATGGACAAGATTGGTATGTTCCTTTAAAATGATGGAATTATAATCCAAAAAGGAAATAAACTTAAAAACGGTTCAATGGCTACTTTCATCTTGGTAACGTTGGGAGACTGTTTAGCTATGGTAAGCAGCTCTTCTAGGAGAAGGACACTCCAAAATAAAATCATTATTCTCTAATTTTCGGTAGTGCCATAGCCTCTGTACCATGGTCTTCCACTGTCTTTGGATAGAGTTATTTTGCTTGAGGGTACATTCGGGCACACTATTTTATCTTGTTTCTCTTTCTCTTGTTTTCTTGAAGTATTTTAAATTTTATAGTTTATATATGAAAGATATAATATAATGTTACTGTTCTTAAAATATTTTAATCTGATTGTTTTCTATATTTTAGCAGTTTATTTATTTCCTTGTTTCCTTTATTCACTGGGCTATTTTTCCCGGTTGGAGCCCTTGGGCTTATAGCATCTTACTTTTCCAACGAGGGTTGTTGTAGTAGTAGTAGTAGTAGTAGTAGTAGTAGTAGTAGTAGTAACAACAACAACAACAACAACAACAACAACAATAATAATAATAATAATAATAATAATAATAATAATAATAATAATAAAAACAAGAAAATAAGTAAAACGTCATTCAACGAAAAACCGAGCAAATTATCTAAAGCTGAAACAAGAAATTCTACTTAAAGTAGAGACCTTTTATAGAAAAGAAAAGGGAAACGGACTGCATAACGAAAAGAAACCGTACAAAGGGCGTGCTGAAAGCAGCTCATCTAAAGGAGACGATTAACTACAAAAGACTCGAGAGGAATTATCCGAGAAAGTAGAGGGTCTTTAAGAGTCCCCTGTCATGCAAACAGATCAAATCATTCTCTTTTATCAGCCAATAAGAGATAATCATCAAGGTAATCTTTAGCTTCATCTTCTTGGATCCAGCAGTACTGAAAACAGAAAAAAAATGAAAAAAAAAAAAAAATGACGTGCATTAAAAGAGCCTCTTTGAGGATGTTTGAGTATATACTTGGGCAAGCTGCTCTGTCTCATTTCTCTTCTTGTTTGTTTTGAAGTTTCTATAGTTTATATATAGAATATGTAATTTATTGAAGTTATTGGTCTTAACATATTTCATTTTGATTGTTTATTACTTCTCTTGTAGTTTATTTATTTCCTTTCCTCACTGGGCTATTTTTCCCTGTTGGAGCCCGTTGGCTTATAGCAGCTTGCTTTCCCATCTAGGGCTATAACGTGGCTTGTAATAATAATAATAATAATAATAATAATAATAATAATAATAATAATAATAATAAAAAGGTATTAGATATTACCAAATGAAATTACTCTAAGGAAACAAAAAAGAAATTTTTAAAAACTGAAAAAATATGTGAAATGTAAATTCATTTCTAACGTATTTGATATATGAAATACGGCATTTGTTAGTCATTGGGTCAAGGAAACAAAAACATTCGTCAAAACAAAGGCTAAAAATAAATACGCACTGAAAGGCATAATTTAAAATACTATCAATAAAACAATGAAAATATTTTTCCTATAACCACCAAGTCCATAAAACTGTTCGAAGTAAAAAAAGAATCGTAAAAACTACTCATGGGGTTTTCAAACATAGAAATGCATTCTGGAAATTAAAAAGAAAAAAAAACCATAGCAACTCCCAAGACCTATGGAGTGGAAGAAAACCATTTAGGATAAAAGTCTCTTCAAATGAAGGAGGGAGGTCCAACCCTAGTGAACCGTTTCAAACATTCCAAGGGCACGAAGTAATACCAATCAATGCCCCGAAGGTCATATAAGGGAGTCACTGAGCTAAAGGCGTTCAATGGCCATTGCTTACCTGCATTCCTGATACCGAAAACGGGCGAGTAACTTCCAAAGGTAAATCACGCAGTCAATAACATAAATATAAACAAATCTATAGAGACGATGC
>NC_090763.1:32268988-32273988 GCF_036898095.1 Palaemon carinicauda
TCCACACTATCATCAAGACCTTTATGTGAATTAAAAATGTGACATTTCATGCCTTTTCTCCTTGCGTAGCAAATCTAAATTCTCTCTCTCTCTCTCTCTCTCTCTCTCTCTCTCTCTCTCTCTCTCTCTCTCTCTCTCTTAACCGATTGTTCTTGTATAATCATCTAGAACTAGAATACTCCTATTTTAAATCATGAAATGTAACATTACTTCTACTGCTATTACTGTAATTACTATTGTTACTTTTTCTACTACTATTGATATTACTATTATTTGCTTTTATGTTAACTAGATTTATCTATTTTCTCTTTGCATTTTCTCTATCTTTCTTCTTTTTTTTTCTTACAGGACTTTCCTTGCGAGTTGTTACCCTTTTAGATTGAAAATATAATCAATAATAAAATTTTTTTGAAATACTGCATAAAACTAACTAAAGCCAAAAAAAAAAATCAAGACAGGGGAAGCATAAAATGTAAAAAAAAAAAAAATCTAATGTAAAATGGAATCCTATATCCTATACAGAGCTTGCCAGAATGAATACCGGAGAGATAAGTACAACATATATAACTGTGCATCATCATCTCTTCCAATGCCTATTGACGCAAAGGGCCTCGGTTAGATTTCGCCCGTCGTCTCTATCTTAACCTTTAAATTCAATACTTCTCTATTCATCATCTACTTCACGCTTCATAGTCTTTAACCATGTAGGCCTGGGTCTTCCATCTCCTCTAGTGCCTTGTGGAAACCAGTTGAAAGTCTGGTGAACTAATTTCTCTTGGGGAGTGCGAAGAACATGGCCAAAACCATTTCCATCTATCCCTCACCATGATCTTATCCACATATGGCACTCTAGTAATCTCTCTTATAGTTTCCTTTCTAATCTTGTCGTGTACATATAACTGATAAAAAAAATAAAGAGATAAAAAATCTATGACATATAGATATTCAAATTTTAGGTAGATATGATAGAATACTGTACGACTAAGAAAACAAAAGTTAAAATTCCAATATAGAAACTTAGGGCAGAACAGAGTGTAAGACCAAAAATGTTCAGGTAAGCAGACATAAAAGAACACTGCATGAACGAATTCATAAATTTAGAACATGAACAGAAGTAAAGATAGAGAAGAATATGGAAAGACCAAAACCAACCTATGGAGAATTTAAAACCAAATTCTTTGCAAAGAAAGATAGAGAGGAAGAACTCTCAGGGTGATCCCAGAGATGGTCAAGGGCGTAGGTACACCTTCAAAGATGGGGTCTGTATTTGCAGCCTTTTCTTAACATAATGCCAATCAGATATGAGGGGAACCAACGGGTATCATCAAAACTGTATTTAAGTATTGGGATCGACATTGCTGTTGGTGTAACACTATAAAAAAAGTAGGTAATTCATCAACAATAAAAAAACTATAAAAATACATACATACACACACACACACACACACACACATATATATATATATATATATATATATATATATATATATATATATATATATATATATATATACAGGCAATTTCCTTTATCAGAATGGGGGTGGCTCCAAGAAAAAGCAATTTTACTGTTACTGGAACATCCGAAGAGAGAGAGAGAGAGAGAGAGAGAGAGAGAGAGAGAGAGAGAGAGAGAGAGAGAGAGAGAGAGACTTGCACCTCCACTTTTAAGCAGACTAATTTACCCCATATTAATCAAAATAACATACACACCCAAAACCACACGGATGAACATTCATGATGGTAAATTCGAACAAATAGAGCCTAAGAGAACTCCACCCAGTTGCTGGACCTACTTCCATGTCATTAGCTTTCCGACGCGAACATCTTCAGGGAATGCAAAAGGTCATTTGTCTGGGAGACCGTAAGTATTCTCGTCGGCATGCAAGAGAGTGCGTACAGTTTCGAGTGAGTTGATATACGTTATGAGTTTATGTGTGTATGTATATATATATATATATATATATATATATATATATATATATATATATATATATATATATATATATATATATATATATATATATATACATAAACTCATATGCTCTCTCTCTCTCTCTCTCTCTCTCTCTCTCTCTCTCTCTCTCTCCTCTCTCTCTCTCTCTCTCTCTTTAATTGCTACCTATATTATTATTATTATTATTATTATTATTATTATTATTGTTATTATTATTATTATTATTATTATTATTGTTTCAATTATTAAATTATAATTATTGTAAAACTTATTACCGTTATCAAAATCAATATTATTGTTATTATTATAATTCTTATCATTTTTATAACCAAAATTATTACTATTATTCAAATAAGTAAAATTATCAACATGAAAACTCCCTGCATTCCTGGACACTATGTAAACGCCTTTTCTTAAATATGTTTTAGGAAAAAATGGAAATTTTTTTCTATATGATTATTCTTCATGGAAAAAAAAACGTTTAAGATAAATCACCACAAATAATGTTAAACGCAGATATATAAATAAAAACGTCCGGGAGGTAAATCTCAAATTTGGATAAAAACAAACGTGGCGCAGAATAGCTCTTGCATTTCGGACAGCAGTACTGACTGCTTCAGTCCACCAGAATAGTCTTGAGCATTTTTATCTGTCCTGTGAACTGAAGCACAGACCGGAAGGGCTAACTGTGGGTTGTCACACTGGAAAACGTTGCGTTTCTATCACACCCACTCGGCATTGCGACGGAATCGTTGAGAAAAACACTAGTTTGTAGGAGTTTGTGGATCGTGAATTTCATTTCTCTCTGTCTCCAAACACACATACACACTCAAACAAACACACATATATATACAGTATATATATATATATATATATATATATATATATATATATATATATATATATATATATATATATATATATATATATATATATATAATTAACGTGTTTTTTCCGTTTGAATGGGGTAAACACGGTTGCTTTCTGGTTTAAAGGACACACACACATATACTGTATATATATATATATATATATATATATATATATATATATATATATATATATATATATATATATATATATATATGTATATATGTGTGTGTGTGTGTGTATTGATATCTTGTATGTATGTATGTATACCTATGAATGTATACGTGTAAGTGCGCATGCATAAGTATCTAATATTACAAACCACTCAAGTCAGAAACAAATTTTGTGTAAACACAAAAGGTCAAGAGAATTATAAATCCGCTCTCGCTACACCTGAGCCATATAAACAATCTCATGCAAACACCATCGGTCTGAAGAAACACAGGCGAAATTCTCTCACGCAAATCATGAAGAAAAACAATTTACAAGAATCGCTATCACATCTCATTCTGATCTTCTCCAAACGATACCTGGTAGTTTATCAGAAGTGACAATTTTTATCTTGAAAGGTAAGAGAAAGAGAGAGAGAGAGAGAGAGAGAGAGAGAGAGAGAGAGAGAGAGAGAGAGAGAGAGAGATAATATATATTTTTCTTATAGCATTTCTCCTGACTATTTACATTTTATCAAGGCAAGTTCATTCAGGATAACAAATACGCACAGCGAAAGAGTTTGCTAAATATTCTTTATAAATTAAAATCATGAAAATCTTTCGACTTTATTCTAACATAGTTGTACAGAAGAAATTTAAAATTTCACGGATTTTTTTTTTCTTTTCAAGCAAACCCTTTCCATAACATTGTCTTGCAGAGAGAAAACACACAAACGCACAGTATCGCCTTCCCTTCGTTTACCGGTGAAACCCTCCTTCCTGTGTTTTCGAAAACTGCTTGGTTCTCACATGAGGTTTCCTCGTGCGCCAATCAGAACCGAGCAAATGTCCTCACCTCCTCAATGGTGTGGCTGCTGGCGTGAGTAGAAGCGGAAGAAAAGCTCAACACTAACCAGAACGCATACCGCAAACCTATCAGAATACTTGTTTTTCCGTTTCTGGTTTTTGATTGGCTGGCAGAGTTAACTGAAATGGTAGGAGGCTATTGAGGGGGCAGGCTATAAGGAGGCAGGGGTGACAGGGCTGGAGGAGGATGATATGACTGCCGGCGATGGGTCCGCCTGACCTGTATACATGCGGCTGCGTCTGAAAACGCTAAAAAATTGCCCCTTTCTTATAAAATTTCTAGCAAGTCCTTTACGAGCAAAATAATTATCCATAATAAATCTAATACTAAATAAACCAAAAATAACAACATTTGAGATTTTAGAAAATATAGGCTAGCTTATCCAAAATCGGATAGTTTATTTTACATGGGTGTATATCTTTTTTTTTACCTGCTCAGTCAACCAAATATCAAAGCTGGATGAATGAACAGGTATGAAATAATACGTTCAGGTATTACTAAAAGCTAATATTATTAACAATGAAATACACTTACCTATATACAGTAGGTGAACTGACGAATGCGTTGCACGAGAGAGAGAGAGAGAGAGAGAGAGAGAGAGAGTTTCACTACCCCAGTACACCATTCACTAACAGGTAGAAGCGATCTTCCGTAGAAGACGTCACCCATTGTTTAGGTTTGTTTCGCATCAGCGGGTAGTAATTACTCATTGGGGGAGAGAGAGAGAGAGAGAGAGAGAGAGAGAGAGAGAGAGACTTTTGGTATTAACTTTCAATCGCCTTCTTACTCTGGCGTTCAAATTTGAATTTATAAAATTTGTCAAAATATCTTAACTCGATAATCAACAACATTAATAACAAAAAAAATAAAGGATAACTCAATCATGCAATCACCTCTCATACCTCATGTGATTCACTAATGAAACAATTCACAACAAGAAGTCAATTATATGATGATTTTGCACATTTAAACGTGTTTTTCATATTCATGTAAGCCATATGTTAAAATCCTCCTAATATCTGGATTCTCTCTATACCTCGGGATCAGAGAACCAAAGGGGAATCAGCTCTGGTCGGCCAGGGAATTCGAACCCGGTCCAGAGAAACTGAAGTGACATTGACTTAGCATTCGGCCACAAAGGAGAAGTATAATATATATA
>NC_090763.1:32276488-32291488 GCF_036898095.1 Palaemon carinicauda
AAAATACATGATTACGATTTAATCACTTTCAGGTAGAAATTTCCACCGAGAATTATCGCCTCTACTAAATTTTAATTGATGATTAAAACCTTGCATAGTAAGGAGATGGTTAAAGCATGGCCTATATAACAGTTTGATTATAGAAGCAGTTAAATCTACAGTATGTCTTGTATATAAAAAACATACTTTCTTAGATGTTGGATGTGTATATACAATTAAAATTAATATCTTATACATACATATTTATAGATATATACATATATATATTCACATATATAAAATATACTATATATATATATATATATATATATATATATATACATATATATACACACACATATATATATATATATATATATATATATATATACATATATATATAAATATATATGTGATATAATACTTGATTTTCCTTTGTGTATAAGAATTATTTTCAAGAAAATACATAACCTGAATTAAATACATAAGCCAAATTCTAACATTCTTTAGTAACATATTTCTATAAGAGAGAGAGAGAGAGAGAGAGAGAGAGAGAGAGAGAGAGAGAGAGATTAATCAATACGAAGAAAAATATAAAATATCTTATAACCAATCAAGAATAGTGTAAGTGTAATTTTACTATCCATATCAATTTACAAAATCAGTCGAAGAAAATATTTAAATACTTATTATTATTATTATCATTATCATTTTTATTAAAAGCTAAGCTATAACCCTAATTGGGAAAGCAGGATGCTATAAGCCCTAGAGCTCCAACAGGGAAAAATAGCCCAACGAGGAAAGAAAACAAGGAAATAATCATGCTGCAAGAGAAGTAATGAACAATCAAAATAAATATTTTAAGAACAGCAACAATGTTAAATTGGATCTTTCATATATAAACTACAAAAGCTTAAAAAATCAGGAAGAAGAGAAACAATATAGAATAGCAAGATCGGAAGTTCTAACCTTGGTCAATTGGCCTTGAATGATTGTATAAATCTCGTCACCAAAATATAGAATGAATGGAAAATGGAAAATCAATTCTATCTGAAAGAGATAAAGCGATAGGGCAAAAACAATCTAATGAATAATCACAAAAATCATAAAAATGCAAAAATATGACAGGAGAAGATATTACGACCCCTTGCAAAATAACCAAAAAAAAAAAAATTCAAATGGTTACAGAACATGATAACAGTAAAAACTGATAATTGACAATTAAACTAGATTTCTGTTTATGTTTACCTCTCAGCAAGACAGTATAACTTGTCTTAAAGTTAATATCATTATCTTGTCCTTTTTTCTGTCTACTCTTATCAATATCATTAATAAAACCGTTATTGTGATCAATATTATCATTGTTATTACTGTCATAGGGTTAGCCCACTCGATTAATACATAAAATAGCAATGCTTAAAATATTAGCAAGTACTGTAGAAGTGATAATGGGACAATGATAGCCGGGAAGCAGTCGATGTGCCCCTACTTATCACAGGAGGTGTTTTAATTAATTCAAAATGCTCGTTATATAAGAAACGGCCACGAGGAACCGTCTGGAAGCTCAGACGACGCCAAGCTGAAATGCAATAAGGGTACTAATACAATACGACAAAGTTGGAAGTATAGTTATTATTGCAATTTGTTACGGTTAAATTTGTTACGTCTGTAAATGTAACATGTCACAGCTACGGCTGAAATATGGGAATGGCTGCAATATGGCTATAGCTGCATCTGCAGCACGTAATGGCAACGGCTGGATCTACAACAGCTAATGGTTACCCCTGTATCTGCAACAGGTAATTGCTATGGATACAATATGGCTACGCCTTCATCGACAGCAGGTGGTGGCTACAGGTACATCTATAATAAGTAATGACTACAGCTATATCTGCAGCAGTTACTGGTTACGGCTGCAAAATAGCTGGCTACGGCTGCATTTATAGCTGGTAATTACTACAACTATAATATGGCTAAAGCCCCATATGCAGCCGAATGTGGCTAAGGCTGCAATATGGATACAGCAAGTGATGCCTACGGATGCAGTAAGAAAGTTAAAAAAAAAAAGCAACAACACTGTTGCTTTCAAGAATTATTGTCAGACATGACGTATAATGAACAGGAAAAGGAAATAGAAAACCCGACCAAAATGTCAACGTGTCAAAGGGAGAACATGTTTAAAATTAATTTCACTTTCAAGACTTATTAGCCCATTGCCCCTCCTACCAATTGGCTAAGATTACCTGTCACTGTCAACGGCCCACGATATATATTTATACATACACACACACATATATATACTGTATATATATATATATATATATGTGTGTGTGTGTGTGTGTGTGTATGTGTGTGTATGTATGTATGTATGTATGTATGTATGTAAGTATGTATGTATTGATTAAGGGGACAGTCAAAGTGTTAAGAGGCTTCAAAGAAATCTATGAAAGACGACTGAAATGGTTTGGTCATGTCGTGAGGAAAGAAGATGAACATGTATATAAATGGTTTATGAGCATCGAAGTAGAGGGCAGAAGAAGGAGGGGAAGGCCAAAGTTCATGCGAAAGATAAATTATGGAATGACATGAAGGAAAAGGTTCTGAGAGAACAAGATGTACAGGACAGAGGAAGATGGAGAAGGCTAACAAGAAACAGCGACCCCATAAACAAATGGGAAAAGCTGAAGGGAAAGAAGAAGAAGAAGAAGAAGAAGAAGAAGAAGAAGAAGAAAAAGAAGATACACTTATTGTATATACTAAATAATTTACTTTAAATGCGGGTAGTTCGAGATAGGTAATATACTGTACTGTATAAGTATGAGCATGCGTGAATGGCTTAGCAATTATTGTGGTCAAAACTCGCCGTTTTTTTTTTTTTTTTTTTCAACATTATTAATTTTAGTGTATCATATGTTTTATCTATTGACATTCATTAAATTTCTTTTTTTTTTATTAAAAATATTAAATATAAATAGTCAAAGCATTTATTCCTGTATCAATTCTCTTAGTTTCACTAGTTTTTGCTTCAACTGACATTGAATGGTTTAGGAAAAAATAAAAAATTATCCATAGTCCATATTACCGAAAACTTCTTTTCTTTAAATCAAATAGCAATTTACCTAAAATTGGATAATAATTACTATCAGTATTTATCTGCAAAAAAGGTTGGCCACAGTAGCAACAACAGAACGTTTCACTCAAAAACTACAACCCAATAAAGATCAAAATTGCAAATAAAAAATATCACAATTTTTCATAATAAACATATCGTGAAAAGCCCTAGTTCTTTTATTTTCATCTATCTCAAAATTGGGGAAGTCACTGTTTGCAGACAGACACACAGACATACAGGAAGCTAAGATCCAACAATACCCGTCATCCACCCGTCGAACAGGCGGAGAGAGACAGACAGGGGCGTCAAATATCTGTCAGAAGCGACGTTCTTGAATGAATCTTGGAAGGAGACTTCCGCTTTGAAGTGGGTGATTAAGATTTACATAATGGCACTTGAGAGAGAGAGAGAGAGAGAGAGAGAGAGAGAGAGAGAGAGAGAGAGAGAGAGAGAATATCGAGTTATAATGTTACCGCAAAGTGCTTAAAAACAGTTGGCTGGGACTAACAGTTGTTCGTTAACAGAGAGAGAGAGAGAGAGAGAGAGAGAGAGAGAGAGAGAGAGACGTAGCTGTTTTTTTATCCTACATGCAAACGTACATTATTGAAAGGGAGAGAAATTAACGGGAATACACTAGTCCACAACTATTACAATAGTTGTATAAACAAACATAATTAACAAAAAAATTACCATTAATAAAGTGAAGTCTTATAGCATTTTAAGTTCATAAAATGATTCTATAATATTAGGTTTATAAACAAAATTATATTACATTTATTGATATAAGCTGCGCATGCATATATATATATATATATATGTGTGTGTGTGTGTGTGTGTGTGTGTCTATTAGTCAATAGGTATTTTCTAATATCGAATACATTTTGCCTTAAGTTTTACTTATACCCAAATGGGAATTATGTATGATATAAGCTTTTACCATGGTTAGAATTTGAACTAATCTACGGCTTAATAGTTGAAAGCATAAAACTCATGAATGTTAGTGACAGAATTATCTCTCTCTCTCTCTCTCTCTCTCTCTCTCTCTATATATATATATATATATATATATGTATATAAATAGATAGTTATATATACATATATAACTTATATACATATATCAAACACAACGGAAGTCACGGTAAGAACAAGTGGAGAATATGACATCAGAAAGGAAATCGTGATAACAAAAAGAAGACGAAGAATATGAAAGACGAGAGGACTCAGAAGAGGCAGAGACATCAAAACCGGAATAGGCGATTGTCCAAGACATAAAAGGAATCAGATGATGTTACATTGGTGGACATGGACGGGAAGAAGAGAGTCACAAAAGACTCAAAGATCTTAATCTAGTCTTGAGAGAGAGAGAGAGAGAGAGAGAGAGAGAGAGAGAGAGAAGTAGCAAAAACAGAAAAGGTAGAATCAAGGGCGAAAAGATAAATAGCGAGATGGAGAGAGATAGGGAAGTCTAAAAGGGAAGAAAGGATGAAGAAGGAGGAGTAGGGGAATGAAGATGAAACTGATGAAAAGACGAGAGGGATGCTGGATGTCAACCATCGAAGAGGAGACAAAAGTTTGTTTTCTTTGACATCTTAGCCTGGGTCCTGATCTTAGCCAAAGAGAAAGCGGAAGGAGGGACCGTCAAAAGCGAGATCTTGAGAGCCCGGCAACAGAGAGAGAGAAAGCAAAATACTGCTGAGAGAGAGAGAGAGAGAGAGAGAGAGAGAGAGAGAGACGATGATTATTGCATGAGAAACTAAACATGCAGTAATAAATATATAAAAAGATAGTTATGATTATGAATATGTTGACCGACTACTATTGCAGAATATCAACATATAGATACTTATGTAGAGAGAGAGAGAGAGAGAGAGAGAGAGAGAGAGAGAGATGTAATGGGAAAAGGAAGAGGAAAGGGTCAAGGGGAGTTAAGAGGTGAAGAGAATGACGGGTAATTAGATAAGGCATAAAATGAAGCGAGAAAAGGGGGAAAGATCTTAACGGCTATTAGCAAAAGACGCCGAAAAGGAGATGGGAGGAGAGATGGAGGGGGGGGGGGGGTATTCAAGGTGGGGAAGAGGCAGGAAAATGAGGGTTAGAATATTTTTTGCCCAGATGAGAAAGACGTTTCGTCGGTACACAGAACGAAAGGGAGACAGACTGAAATAATTAAAATATTACGAAAAGAAAAATTATTGAGTGCCACAAATATGAAATGATAAAGTGTGTGGAACCTCTGTGAGAGAGAGAGAGAGAGAGAGAGAGAGAGAGAGAGAGAGAGAGAGAGAGAGAGAGAGAGACGATGGTTGAAAATAAAAATATACTAGCAGGGAAATAGGCCGAGACTATGTTACTATATTAATAGTAACGGAGAGAGAGAGAGAGAGAGAGAGAGAGAGAGAGAGAGAGAACGGTTGAAAATAAAAATATACACTATGTTAATAGTAACGGAGAGTCAAAGTCAAAGTCAAAAACCTTTATTCCATCATAAAATGGTTATTCTGTCACATAACAATATAAATTATTTACATAAAATTCACAATAATTCGGGATATATATACATTCAAGTAAAATTTAAAAAAAATATTGCTTTAGTTTCTTATTGAATAAATCAGAACTAACATTTATACATTTTCTTATTTCCAGAGGTAGTTTATTCCAGCAAGCTGGGCCCCTTATTGCCATTGCCATTTTCATTCTGTCTTGTTAATGTATTCCTACAATTGCCAACTGTAGGATATGTGTATAGCCAATTGGGATATTCTTTTCTCAAACTTTAAAAAACAAAAACACAAACATCGTACATACACTTTTCTTTTAATTTTATCCACTCTAATTGCTGGAGGGATGGGGTGATGTGATCGTGTTTTTTCACCCCAATAACTGCTACTCTACCTGCAAAGTTTTGGATTTTTTGAGCTTTTTCCATGTGCATTTCATTAGTTACCCCCCATATCTTAATACAGTAATTTATTACACTCAAGACCAGACTTTCCACAATCAAAGCTCGAGTAGTATCATCAAAGTAATCTTTACTCTACTTAGATACATTAGAATGCCACTCACTTTTCTACTCAGCTCGTCAATGTGAGTACTGAATGTCATGTACCTGTCCATGTGTAGACCTAGATTTTTCACATGTTGACTTATCTTTACTTCATCACCATCGCATTTTATTAGGTCATCTGGAATTTTGCTAATATACTGTGAGCTACCCACAAACATGCACTGTGTTTTGGTGGCATTTAATAATAGCCCTTTTCTTAAAAAATATTTCTTAATTTTGAGCAATATTAGTTCAACCCTTTTAATCAAGGCATCTAGATTTTCTATTTGGTCAGCCAAAAGAACCTGGGTGTCATCAGCATATTGAATTAGCAGGCAGTTTTCTATGTATTTAATCATATCATTAACGTAGACTAAAAACAGAATTGGACCTAGGACAGATCCCTGTGGGACCCCAAATTCAACCTTTTCAATGCAAGAATTTACGTCTCCTAATCTAACTACCTGACTTCTATCCTTCAAGTAATCCTAAAACCAGAAAGTATCAATGTAATGTTCCTCAAGAGATTTACACAATTCATCATGGTTGACACTATCAAATGCCTTTGATAGGTCGCATAAAATTAATATGAAAACTTTTTTTTTCTATCAATATTTTTATAAATTTCATATGTTAATTTCATTAAAGCTGTTTCTGTTGATAAACCTTTACGGAATCCATGTTGAGTGTTAGAAATCAAATTTTTTTTTTCTAGATGTTCCATTAACTGATTACATACAATCTTCTCTATTACTTTCGATATTACTGGAAGGATAGAAACAGGTCGTCCTTGTCTCCTTTCTTGTGAAGCGGGTCTACAAGGGGTTGTTTCCAAATAGAAGGATATTTCCCAGTTACAATCGATGTATTTATGATAACCGTGATATAATATGCAATAACCGTAAGGGAATCTTTTAGAAAACTAGTCGGAATACCATCCGTCCCGTCAGCATTACTATTATTCAAACTCATAACTGTTAATATTATTGTTTGTACTGTAACTGGTTGCGGTCTAAACCATCTTATATTATTGCCAAAATTATTTTGAAAGGTTCTAATATCTTCATTTTCATACTTTTGTAGAATTTCCTGCGTTTTACCATAAGTTATTTTTCCTACATTAGCAAAGTATTGGTTAAATTGATCTGCTCTAGATTTTGGGTTGTCGTATTCAATCTTTTTATTTGTTTTAGTAGATACAATATTATTCACAATTTTCCATGTTTCTTTGTGAGATTTACTTTTCTTGATCTTGTCTTTGTTATAATAAGCTTTGGCAGTACGCATCTTCGAATTGATGAGTTTTTTCATTTCCTTATACGCATTGGTCAGATTTTCATCATGTCTATTTTTTAAAGCCTTTCTTGCATTTTGTTCCTTTCAATCATACTGTTTTTTAGACCATTGTCTATCCAAGGTGCACTGGGTCTCCTTATTTCCTTCGTGGTTATTGGGGCACATTCATCTAAGGCACTATTATATACTTTATTGAAAATTCCTGTTTGAGTATCTGTGTCATCAGTATGCATGATTGTATCTAAAATTAGGTTTTGGTCTAGCAATGTATTGCACAAAAAATCTGCAGAATGATATTTTAAACACCTAGAGGTTATCGTGACTGGTTTACGCTTTGGTTTCTTAATATCTAGGATAAATGAAATATGTTCATGGTCAGCTACAATACTTGGATTTACCTCGATGTTAATAACACTTTTCTGCTTGTAAGTTATTAAAACGTCTAGTAGTGTGGATGAGATGGGGCTAACTCTAGTAGGTTTATTAATCATTTGATTTAATTTGGTGACTCTTAAAATATTATGTATCTTTGCTGAACCTAACATCAAATTATTTAGATCACCTATTACATAAATTGATTTATTCTTTAGAGAAATCATTCTCAGAGAGAGAGAGAGAGAGAGAGAGAGAGAGAGAGAGACGATGGTTGAAAATAAAAATATACTAGCATTGAAATAGGCCGAGACTATGTTAATAGTAACGGGGAGAGAGAGAGAGAGAGAGAGAGAGAGAGAGAGAGAGAGAGAGACGATGATTGAAAATAAAAATATACGAGCATTGAAATAGGCCGAGACTATGTTAATAGTAACGGAGAGAGAGAGAGAGAGAGAGAGAGAGAGAGAGAGACGCATCTTAGAAATGCAACAGTTAGTAATACTGAGAGTAAATCAAAGGTAATCCGGGAAACACAATGGCACAAGAACTCCCTTTAAATTCAGCTTAGCGATGAATATCAAGCACTACGAACTTAGAGTAAATAATAAATACATTAATACTTTCGATTCCTTTTACCTCTTATGCAAAGTAGGTTGTTATTATCATTGGTAATCTTCCTTCAGTAATTTGATATATTAATTTTGTAATTGACAATATCTTATTCCCAAAGCCCAGCTTTATTTTATTTCAAAATAATTCCAGTGTAAATATTCCTTCTCATTTCGAAGTTACTTTTATTAACGAATCTTCGCTCCGCAGTTGCTTTTATTGTTAAGATACTATTGTTATTAGTATGCAGTCTCTCTCTCTCTCTCTCTCTCTCTCTCTCTCTCTCTCTCTCTCTCTCTCTATATATATATATATATATATATATATATATATATATATATATATATATATATATATATATATATATATGTATATATATACACACACACACATAATATATATATATATATATATATGGGATGAGCAACTTGGTGGAGTAACGAGAGCTTTGGTTGAAGAGGAAATAGCCCCCCAATAAATCTCGATGAAGTTTCGGCTTTTACTCCGGGTGCCTGGCAGTTGATCTTATTAAAATTAGTATGGACCGGCAGGTGTAACTTGCCTTAGTTATATAGGCACTGCCCATCACAAGGAATTGGCTATCCTTTGAAGAATCAATCCAATGAATCCTCTATGAATATAGTCAGTCATGGAAAGGCATAGGGGGGTGCTAAGAATCTCCCGGTTTATAAATACTAAAGAAAAATTGAAAATAGGTAATTGCAATGTTAGAACTATGACTCAGATTGGGAAGTTACAGCAAGTGGGGAGTGAATTTATAAAATATAGTTTGGATATATTGGCCCTAAGTGAAACACGTTGTAAGGGCATTAGTAAGTTAACTTTAGACCAAGGAAATATACATATCTACTAAGGAAAATTAGATGGAGTTGGAAGAGAAGGGGTAGAAAGGGGTAGGAATGATGATGATACCAAGAGCAGAAAAAGCATTAACCGAGTGGAGAGCTGTAAATAGTGGATTGTTACGAGCAAAGTTCAAATCAAAGCAGTGCAATATGAATATTATAGTTTGCTATGCCCCAACAAATGATTCCCCTGAAGAAAGGAAAGATAAATACTATGATGAACTGCAGAGGGTAATAGATGAGATCCCTGAGAGAGGTTTGAAAATTTTTATTGGCAACTTCAATGCTGAAGTTAAAAGAAATATTATCATTATTATTAATACTAGCTAAGCTACAACCCTAGTTGGAAAAGCTAGATGCTATGAGCCCAAGGGCTCCAACGTGGAAAAATAGCCTAGTGAGGAAAGTAAACAAATAAACGATATAAGTAATGAAAAATTAAAATAAAATATTCTAACAACATTAATAACATTAAAACAGATATTTGATATATAAACTATAAAATGATTTATGTAAGCCTGTTCAACATAAAAACATTTGCTGCGAGTTTGAACCTTTGAAGTTCTACTGATTCAACTATCCAATTAGGAAGATTTTTACACAACTTAGTCACAGCCGGAATAAAACTTCTTGAGTACTGTGTAGTATTGAGCCTCATGATGGAGAAGGCCTGTCTATTAGAATTAACTGCATACCTAGTAATGCGAACAGGAGGGAACTGTCCGGGAAGATCTGAAAGTAAAGGATGGTCTGAATTATAAAAAAGCTTGTGCAACAGGCATAATTACTAATTGAACGACGGTGCCAGAGATTAATATCTAGATCAGGAATAAGAAATTTAGTAGACCATAAGTTCCTGTCCAACAAATTAAGAAGAGAATCATCAGCTGAAGACCAGACAGGAGAACCATACTCGAAACAAGGTAAAATGAAACAATTAAAACACTTCCTCAGAATAGATTGATCCCCAAAGATCTTGAAAGACTTTCTCAATAAGCCCATTTTTTGTGCAATTGAAGAAGACGCAGACCTAATCTGCTTCTCAAAAGTAAATATGCTGTTGAGCGTCACACCTAAAATTTTAAAAGAGACATACAAAGTTAAATGAACATTATCAATGTTGAGATTCGGACGTTGAGGAGCCACGGTCCTTGACCTACTTACAATCATACTTTGAGTTTTGCTAGGATTCAACTTCATACCCCATAATTTGCACCAAGCACTGTTTGAGTTTGAAAACAAGGGCCTCATGATTAAAACGGTCAAAGGCAGCACTAAAATCAACGCCAATCATACGAACTTCCTGACCATAATCAAGGGATTCCTATACAGCCTTAGAGATTGTAAGAAAGGCATCACATGCTTCAAGACCTTTACGAAAAACAAATTGCAAGCTAAGGAACAGATGATTACCTTCAGCAAACATATTAAGACCTTTTGCCAAAAGGCGTTCAAAAACTTTAGATTATTTGGGAGTTATGGAAATTGGGTGGTAATCAGTTGGCCTTTAGCTATCAAAAACACATTTACATAGTGGAGTAACATTACCAATTCTCCAACAAGTGCCAAAAGCTACTTTTCTAGCTAACTTGCGCAAATAACAGATAACCTTGGAGGTAAGACATCTGGAGTCTTCATAAAAAACAAAGGAAAAATACCATCTGGGTCTACCCCTCCATAAACATCAAGGTCCGTCAACAAAATTAATTTCACGAGATCAAAAAGCTAAACTAGTTAGTTTAGCCTCGGGATAACAGGAATGAGGAAGTTCGAGTTTCTCATTACGCTGCTTGCTGTCAAACACACATGCCAAAAGGGTTGCCTTTTCCTTGGGACAGTGAGTGACAGAGTGACAGAGGTTAAGTAAATGAGGAACTGTTGCATCTACACCAAAGAGTGCAGATTTAAGGCTAGTCCCCCATTTATGTTCCTGAGTTGTACCAGAAAATGTTTCTTTTATAGTTAAATTGTATTCTTTTTCAGCTGAAGTATAAAGTATAAACTCTCTGAGCAAAGGCTCTAAGCTGAATATAGTTATTCCAGGTTAAATCTGATCTGTTACCCTTCCAAAGATAGGCCTCCTGCATTTCCAAATAAGCACGTCTACAATCATCATTGAACCATGGTTTGTCCTTCACTCGGTACCTTAGTAAATGAGAAGGGATAGGCCTATCAATTATGTTGACTAGATTCTCATTCAAAAGGACTACAGGATCAACACTACTATACAATTGTGACCAATTCAAGCCCATAAGATCATGCAAAATCCCATTCCAGTCTGCTTGAAATTTCATATAAATCTTACATGAGTAAGGGTGCTCAGTCTTCGCTACTGTACCAACCGTGTGTCACACAATTGTACATAATTCCTATTGTATATATTATGCTTGTATCTGCGCTCTTCCCTCGCACTAAAAAGAACCTGAATGATCATGTCGCCGGTTTTGCTCTGAACTTTGTCTGTCCCTCGAACATGCCATGTCCTGTTGCCTTGCCGTTTTGTATATAAAGAAGAGTGTTCCTTAATATATAGCTCAGTCGTTTCCAATCTGCCTTTGAGTTCACAGCCTTCTCGTTCCTCCGTCACATTGGTGACCCCGGAGTGACTCGCTCCTCCCGCCTCCCCATCCCCCCTACACCTCTCACCGTTACTATGACGCCGTCAACGCATACCTTCTGCAGCAGTACTCGCCGTCGCCAGCCGCCCGTATAGCAACGCCTTTTCAGCTCTCTCAACAACCGTTGGGGGATCAAAGGGCTTCGCTCACCCTCGGGAAAATGACCAGTATCACTCGCCTGCAACCTGCCGCGGACGGCTCTCCTCGTGATGTGAACCCACTTCATGACTTTCAAACCTCCATCAACGCCTCCACTCGTGACGAAGAGGACATCTATTCAACTTCAACCGAAGCTGCCATGAATGCCGTAGGACACACTCGCCTATGAATGCCGTAGGACACACTCGCCTATGAATGCCGTAGGACACACACGCCTATGAATGCCGTAGGACACATTCGCCTACCCCGTGACGAGCCGGAGCGGCAACACGGCCAACCATCATCCACCACTTGCTCACACCCCAACCAACGACTTCTACAGCCACTCACTGGTGCTCATCGGCGCAGTTGTTACTATTACCTCTCCAGATTCAGGGCACCTATTTAACATGTTCAGTATGTCATTTTTACAGGGGGAGCCATGTACCAACCGTGTGTCACACAATTGTACATAATTCCTATTGTATATATTATGCTTGTATCTGCGCTCTTCCCTCGCACTAAAAAGAACCTGAATGATCATGTCGCCGGTTTTGCTCTGAACTTTGTCTGTCCCTCGAACATGCCATGTCCTGTTGCCTTGCCGTTTTGTATATAAAGAAGAGTGTTCCTTAATATATAGCTCAGTCGTTTCCAATCTGCCTTTGAGTTCACACCCTTCTCCCTCCTTCGTCACACTACTAATAAAATCAAGACATGATCAGATGTCCCAACTGGAGAACCAACCTTACTTGTTATAACGTCAGGGGAGTCGGTGTATACGAGGTCCAAGCAGTTATCAGACCTGTGAAGAGCTTCACTTATGATTTGCTCACAGCCTTATTCAGAGGTAGTCTAAAGCTCTTAGGCCATGGCAATCAATAGGAGAAACAGAATTTAACCACTCCCTATGGTGAGCATTGAAATCACCAACAAAGACAAAAGAAACCTTTCTATCATCTTCTTGTATCTTAGCAATAATGGTAAGAAAATAATCGAAGATAGAATCATCCATGTCAGGAGTCCGGTAGATCAAACAAAAATGGAAGTTGTTATGCCTGCCACATACTTTTATTACCTGAATCTCATGACATCCACATTCATAGCAGGACTTATGAGAAGTAGAGTGCTTAGTTCTAATATACACCGCCATTTCCCTGGCCCTAGGGATGGCATCGTATAAAAACATTATTGGCTTCTTAAAACCAGTTATAAGGAGCTCAGATGAGAGCCTCATATTAGAAATCAAAGTTTCTGAGAACAAAAGAATATCATACTGTCTGGACAAAACTGTAAGATCTTGAATATTTGCATGAAGACCATGAATATTACAATTCAGTAGACGACATTGACGAAATCTAGGACGTACTGGTCACGTATTATGCTCAACGTCACCAGAGAGCATAAGAATTAACGGTGATGAAAAGGATACATTATAGTTATAAACCAAATTAGCAAGTATGATAACAAAAACAATATTTACAGTAATATAAATAAAGGGATTGATCAAACCCATAGACTATAGAAAAACAGGTCAACATGGAAGAGATGATACACCATGCAAGGTTAAATACCCTCCAGGATAGCCACTTCAACTGAAGGGAGGACAGTAAGGATGGTTTTGAAAAGTAAAAGAATCAGATAAGGAATAGATTACATCTTGATAAACCACCAGGCATACAAGACCTTTCTGTGAAGCCTGCTCAGCACACCATTTCAAAAAAACAAGAGGAAGGAAAAAAAAAGATACAATAGTGTGCCTGAGTGTACTATCAAGGGATAGAGAATGTAATGGCTGTTGAGGGTCTTGGTGAAGGTGCAAATGAAAATGGAGCACATTTCATAAGTTTCTGTTCAGCAAATAATCCCATTATTGGAGGTACTCTTTTTCAACACAAGGACATCCACAAGTATACATGGACTTCACCATGTGGCACTTATAAAAATCAGATAGATCACATTGCCATTAAAAAAGAGAGAAGGGGGACTCAGGCAAATGTAAAAAGCTATAGAGTTGCAGATATTGGTAGTGATCACCAGCTCCTTATTGCCACACTGAAATTGAAACTGAAAACACATAACAGAAAGATGGATAGAATACCTAGGGTTGATACAACTAAGCTTTTAAAAGAAGAGCACAGAGAAACATTTGCAGTTGAATGTAAGAATCCATTTACACTCTTAGAAACTTTAAGAGACGAAGAACAGACAATTAATGAAGAATGGTGTGATATTAAGAATATATATCAGTCAGTTGGTGGTGAAGTCTTGGGACACGCAGTTACAAGGAAAGAGCCATGGATATCAAATGTCTCTTAGGATACTATAAAAAGGAGACAAACAGAAATTTATTGTTGAAAGTTTTCCAGGAAGTAATGAAAATTACAAGGTAGGGCATGCTAAGTATTCCATTATTGACAGTGACGTCAAAAGAAAAGCCAGGAATGACTGGAGAGAATATTTAGACAGTAAAGCAGATGAGGCTGACAAAGCTATGGATTCAGGAAGAGGCTGTGATGTAAGAATAGCTCATGGAATTATTAATGAAATCTCGACTGGGGCAAAGAAGAAGCATACTGTATACCCATCAAAAAGAGAGATGGTTCTGTTATAGAAACAGAAGATGAAGAAAGACAACGTTGGCTGGAACACTTTAGTGGGTTATGAATAGGAAATATTAAGGGAATACTTTGATTGATATACCTGAAACTGATGAAGACTTTGATGTGCCCATGAAAGAATTCACTATGTTTGGAGTCAAGGCCATCCTTAAAAAAAAAAAAAAAAAAAAAAAAAAAAAAAAAAAAAAAAAAAAAGAGATGGAATGCTCCGGGATTCGATGGAATAACTGCCGAGATGATACTGGCCGAAAATAAAGTGACTCCCAGACTACTTACAAGATTATTTTGTAGAATGTGGCATGAAAAGGCAAAACTTGGTGCATGGGAGTTACGAGTGTTGTTG
>NC_090763.1:32296488-32300352 GCF_036898095.1 Palaemon carinicauda
TATAAACATACGTCATACTGTAAATGCTTCCTTGGGAGCTATTTCCTTTACACACTTATCATTGAACTGACCTCAAGTTTAGTGGACGTACTGAGATTCTTCTGTAAGTAGAGACAATTCACATCACTGGCGACGTTTGTAATGACATATATCAAGTACTTACGTGAAGTTTTTAGTTTTCGGCAATATAACCAGATTTTTTTTGGCTGTCACTAACTATATACCTTTTAATTACTTATACCCTTATGACCTGAAATAACACAGATTATTATTATTATTATTATTAAGCTACAACCCTAATTGGAAAAGCAGGATGCTATAAGCACAGGGGCTCCAACAGGGAAAACAGCCCAGTGACGAAAGGAAACAAGGAAAAATAAAATATTCTAAGAACAGTAACATTAAAAGAGGAAGAGAAATAATATAGAATAGTGTACCCGAATATACCCTCATGCAAGAGAACTCTAACCCAAGACAGTGAAAAACCATGGTACAGAGGCTATGGCACTACCCAAGACTAGAGAACAATGGTCTGATTTTGGAGTGTCCCTCTAGAAGAGCTGCTTACCATAGCCTAAGAGTCTCTTCTACCCTTATCAAAAGGAAACTGGCCACTGAACAATTACAGTGCAGCAGTTAACCCCATTAGGTGAAGAAGAATTGTTTGGCAATCTCTGTGTTGTCTGATTTATGAGGACAGAGCAGAATATGCTAAGAATGGGCCAGACTATTCAGTGTATGTGTGGGCAAGGGGAAAATAAACCGTAACCAGAGAGAAGGATCCTATGTAATACTGTCTGGCCAGTCAAAGAACCCCATAACTCTCTAGCAGTAGATGATATATATATATATATATATATACAGAATACCTCTCTAGCAGTAGATGATATAATATATATATATATATATATATATACATAAATGTATGAACATATACATATATATATATATACATATATATATATATATATATATATATTGTATATATATAGAACCCTTTCTTTGTGAAAAGGTTTGGGCATCGCTATGATTAGGAAAGCTATACTAGTCAGGGCCACCCATGCTAGGTTGGTTTGCTGTGAGTGATCAGACAAAAATCTCCCACCATCATAAATCTGCACTGGCCTGCGTGATATGAACTGACATGTCTGAGACGTTTGTCCTGCATTGCACTAGAAACGGTTGCATTAGTTGTTGTGCATATAATATATAGGCCTATATATATATATATATATATATACATATACATACGCTTGTGTAACGTACGTCTGTAAGTCCCAATGCTGCAGAACAAGAAACTATTTCAGTGGTAATTGCAACCACAAGACCTTAATCCCTATAATTGATCACTTTCTCAATCTACGATTCATTATTATTATTATTATTATTATTATTATTATTAATAATAATATTGTCATTAATGGTTATTTGTGTAATTCCCAAGTTAAAATTAAAGGCTTGGGTCATTGACGGATACATTTAAACGGAAATGGATTCTAATCTACACGACTAGAGAGAGAGAGAGAGAGAGAGAGAGAGAGAGAGAGAGAGAGAGAGGAAAAACAAGTTTATGGCTACAATAAAACCACAGCAATCGAAGCGATGGTTGACGAAAGATACTTAAAAAAAAAGTAAAGGTTGAATTTGGCAACAATGATCCATATTAAATTGTTGACACTTTGAGAGGCGATTAAGGCGCAGCCTGTGGAGGATGACGACACCAACTGCCTTAAGAGTTGAATGGAAGGATGACACTTTAAAGGCCACTCATGAATGACAGGCGTAAGGGACAGTGACATTTTTCTATCACACAGAACAATGCTCTAGAGACTAACCATATTAAATATGATCACGACCCAAGCCCCTTCTCCACCCTAGCGAGCACCAAGGTGGGGTAGGCAATGGCTGCTGATGACTCACCAGGTAGACCTATAGGCTCCCCCAAATCCCCAGTTCTTAGCTCACAAAGATAGCATTGACCATAGAAACTAACGAGTTTGAGCAGGACTTAAACCCAGTCTGGCAATCACCAACAGGCCACTTCCAAAACAGTTCGCGTAAAAAATGGATGATAGTATAATAATGCATCGCTAATTGTGCATGAATTTGCTCCCAGACCATGTAAGGGCAAAAACAAAAAATGGTTTGGTTTGCTCTGAATAATCATGTTTGGGAAAATCATACGAAAGAAGTATAATACAGTAAAAATGTATTTCTGTAATCTATAAAAGTCAGTAACGAAACAAAACAATCCTTGACTAAATTATTCTTTTTGACCCAAAACGAAGAAAAACATAATTTTTAATTTCTTAAAACTATATAACTGTTAAAGTACACATTAAAAAATATATAATAAAAGTGGGCATCAAACAAATTTCTTCATACACACGCAAACACACATACATACAAACACACTGACATATACCGTTTATATATATATATATATATATAGGTGTGATATATAATCTCTACTATATATCACTCTGTATCTATACCTACCACTATCATATATGTGTATAAAACTAAATCTCTACACTATACTCTACACTACCCATACATCTCATAATACACTCTACTAAAGCACTACACACACCACACACACACATCTATCATACTACTACTATATATACTGTATGTATGTGTGTGTTTGCGTGTAATCATACGAAAAAACTGTACCGTACCATACTATAAATAACTAACTTATCTGATTAGAAAACATCTTAAATATATGAAAAATAAGAAAGCAAAGTTTAAAACGACGAGAGAGAGAGAGAGAGGAGAGAGAGAGAGAGAGAGAGAGAGAGAGAGGGCTATTTACATATTAGAGGATAAAACGGGAAAAACCTTTTCTTACCGTATTGTCTGAAGGCGGGATAACACAAAACAAAGGCCATATACTGACCTGAAACAAAAGAAAATATAACTGAATAAGATATAAGAAAAAACGCGAATTCTAATAGTCAAGCCTTTATTCCAGCTGTGATCAATAGTGGAATGATAATCCCAATCGGGTTGTTGAATCGGTAGAACTATAAAGGTCAAACTAGCAGCTAATGTTTTTATGTTGAGCAGGCTGACATAAAAGCCTTATTATAGTTTACATATGAAATATCTGTTTCGATGTTGTTACTGATTTTTAAATATCTTATTTTAATTGCTTACTATTCTTCATATCATTTATTTATTTCCTTTCCTCACTGGGCTATGTTTCCCTGTTGGAGCCATTAGGCTTTTAGAATTTTGCTTCTCCATCCAGGGTTGTGGCTTGGATAATAATATAATAATAATAATAATGGTACCGATATCTCTGAAATTAAGAGACTATCCTCCGAATAGTTCTTCTGATACATTAATGTTAGTTGTTTGAGTTCAATTTGTATATATTGAGAATATTCACAAACATGTCTGTAATGATATGTCTACTTATTTCCTAGTTAATATCTATCTATCTATTTATATATATATATATAATATATATATACAGAGAGAGAGAGAGAGAGAGAGAGAGAGAGAGGTATTATAGTGAAACAAGTAATCAATATATAAAAGATTTACAAATGTTTGTTAACATATGCAAAATCAAGTACACTTATTATCAATTACATTACACCTAAATCGTATAACCAAACTCTTACTGAAGCCGGATATAAACATATACAACTCCGAGTTGAGAGAGAGAGAGAGAGAGAGAGAGAGAGAGAGATCTAGCATCAGATACGAAAAATGGCGTCGCAACAACAAAAGGTCATTGACGCTGATATGAGAAGGAGAGAATAGAAGACAACGTCCGTAAATAACTTCAGCCACTTCATATCCGGCCAGAGAGAGAGAGAGAGAGAGAGAGAGAGAGAGAGAGAGAAGCAC
>NC_090763.1:32338352-32373352 GCF_036898095.1 Palaemon carinicauda
AGAAAAAAAAAGGATTTAAAGGAAAAGACAGGTAAAAATTCAGAGGCAATGGAAGAGAGAGTTAGCTAGAAAGAAAGGGGAAAAAGTGATAGCAGTGAGTGTATCGTAGATCTTTGTGGTTTCCATTAGAACGTATAAAAATTGTTGAGGGGAACATGTGTCAACTTTTTGATTGTAGAGATTCGAATGAAAATTACATTGCTAATCCCTGATTCTCCATCTGCAACTTCTATAATGTTTGATTCTGGATCTGCTGATTCTGTATTGTCAATAGATATCAGAAACCAAAGTTTTTAAGGCTTAGGTATGTTCTTGAGGCAATGAAATACGCAATCAGAATTATGAAAATATTAATCCTTATTTTATTACCCTCCCAATGTGATTGTTTTTGTTCACACCTCCACACTGAAGTCAAGTTCGTATCATGGATAAAGAGGTCCTTACCCCTCACAAGTGGCCACGTAACACTCGATAAATATCTACACGTCACATTTAACCACCGAGAGATTCTTCAGTTTGGGGACTTCCTTTTCCCAATTCTGGTAAAGCTCGGGGATTTTTTTTTCTTTCTTTCGTAATCCCTGATACTTTTAACTGTCTCTTTTGATATATCCAGTATTTTATTTTGAAATAACCTCCATCGTCTTCACTAGTCTATTCTTTAGGAATAATGATAATGATAATAATTCATGCAAAATAAACTTGACTGATAAGACTCGAGTACAATGAAATAAGATTTAAGAAAAAAAAATGCAAACACTTTCCTGATAAATGGAAGTGATTTTAATTTTGATTTAATTTAATTCATTGCTCTCTATACATTTATTATTATTTTACTTATTTCGTTTGATAATGATAATTCTTTTAATTCCGTTTGCCTGGGTTAGCAAATGGAATTTATTTGTTGGTCCTATTCAAATTCATGAGAGAGAGAGAGAGAGAGAGAGAGAGAGAGAGAGAGAGAGAGAGAGAGAGAGATAGCTTTATTCCTTTTTTGTCTAATAGCTTTACTTTCAATCATCGCTCCAGTTTTCAAAATTACTCCATTCAGTAATTAATATTAAAATGTTATTTCTTTCTCCTTTTAAATCGTTCATGGTTATTTCCTTTCACTAGCCAGAAGCTATCATCTTGTCCAATATAACTGATATATGCCAGTGTGTGAAAAGGAGGATTACAACTCTTATCAATGAATAAGAAATGCTGTGTTTGTCACATTTTCCGGATAAAACTCTAGCGGCAATTTGTCAACTATGGCAACTATATTCTTTGTGAATTTTCGTTCATAAACCATATACAGTACTCTCATAAACGCCATAGTTATTTTGACTAGATAATTTAAGAGAACCCATCCGGTTCATGCTATATTAATCTATGAAAGCTGAAAAATAGTAATTTCATACTGAACGTCATTGGAAAGTTGTGTGATATGATAGTTACTAACCCATCACCTTATTCCGTCTTGCCATCACCCTTATTTCATTGTCAGTACTCTTATTTACGCCAGATATATTTGGTTTCGATACTTCAAAACAGGAATTTCAATGTTTATTAGTAAATAAATTCACGAGATTTATGAAATTTCCTTTTCTCACTCAAATCACCTTGAAAATTTTCTACGTATGACAACTTCCTAACAAGGAAGCTTAATTTTACCACCCTTCTGAGTAATGTGCTTCCGAAATACGCGCGTAGTTACAACAGACACCATTTTATTCATATCTATTTCAATGCCATCAGTCTGAGACACAGCAGAGCAAGATAACTCTGAAATTCCATCAGCCATTCTAAGGTTATTCCTTTTAAAAGTACGTATTCTACATCAATTATTCATTACGCAGAGTGGTAAACAATTTTGATTAGAGCGTATTATGCACTATTTCAGCTTGGAGGGGAAGACGATTCTGATTGTTTTTTAAAAACTTATTTTAGTTATAATCTCTCTTTAATTTATATCTTATCCTTACAAATGTTTAGTTTTCTTTTAAAAACGCTATCTGTGTTCGTATGAAATTGTAGAAAAAAAATGCGCAAATAAGTAACTGAATGGACAACTGCCCATAAAAGTTTCATACCCTGGCAAATCGATAATTATTTTCGAGATTTACTATTATTATTATTGCTTTTTTTTTTTTTTCATTTGTACCGATATCAATTTCAGTTTAAGAGTAGTGTACAAATCTAGCAAGTAAGAAAATTATTAATTTGCCTTCCCTACAAAAGCCGATAAAATAATGGCTTCATTATGAACAGATGATTTGATTTCGATGAAATGGTGCAGGTAAGAGTTGCGATTTAATTTCTCATGAAACTTACCTTTCTGTAAGGAAAACCAAGCGAGACAAATAAGCTTGCATGGGTCTGATGATTGACAGGATGGAAACCTTCTCTTCCATTCCAGAGAAGAATTAATTTTGATGTCCTATAACGCTTATTTCATGTAAAACTGTTGGAAAGATTCAATCACATTTCTTGACATGGCAGAGGCATCCTGCTCAAAATTTTGGAGGAGTGAGGAGATTTACAAAGAGGCCTTCCGAGGAAAGTGTTATCCCCTCAAAATTATACAAATCCGCTTATTAATACCAATAGTGGCATATGAAAAGTAGTTTCTTTCTAGAGGATATTAAAAGTTATGCCACGAAGGTAGTTTCCAACAGCCTATCTACTATATTCTTTGAGAGTATCAGCTGCTTCATAAAGTGGCTGAATACATCAATCTTTACCTAAATCTAACCAATGATTAGTGAATGGCTCCTCTTCTACTACTTTTCTTGACAGATTCTTGAATTATCATAAATGAATAATTTCTAAAATTTCTTACACATTACTTGTGACTGTGATCCACGCCTTTTGGGGGAAGACAAACTTGTACGTTAAAAAAAAGTAGAAAGGAAAACAAAATAATGAAAACCGATTGATCAATTTAGCATATATAAATGACAGAAAAATGTAATCGTGACTTCTTTTTAATGTGTCCACCCTTTTTCGAATTCCGGATAAATTTGTTGAAGTATTTTAATAATTACTGAAAACTCATTATAAACGTTTAAGATTCTAAAACTATATATCAGTAGCGAGTCTAGGCTCTTCTTTCAATGTGAGCGAATTTGTAACATAGTTTGGAATCCTACTTTCCTAACAAAAAATGCATATCAGCGAAGCATTTTGATCACCAAAACTTTAAACCGAGTCAAACTAACACTACCTTCTGTTTACCTTCCTGGCGATCTGATGGATTAAGGCTCGACTCCCATTAAGCTCAATAGTTTCTTGTAGTATCTGTAACTTCAATATCCTCTTAAGGTAAGATCAGGGGGTTTGGCGGAACCAATAGGTCTACCTGCTGAGTCATCAGCAGCTATTACCTGGCACTACCTGGTCCTAACTTGATGGGGACGGGGTTCGGGCGCTGAGCATTTTGCAATCCATAAGTGACCTTTAAACCTAATTTATTTCAAGTAGCGTACTTGCTCATACTCATACAACCTTATTCCTTGAAAATCTGTCAACATAAATTTTAAGTGGACAATTCATCTCGGCAATTTTCATTGTTCCATTAAAATATTCCACTTTTTCATTACTTCAATCAGGAACAATTAACATCCTTTCCTACAATGTCCTTTTTGCATGTGGAGCACCTCCATACAAGACTATTCACGTGCGTGATGTGCAGCTGTTATGTATGTATGTATGCCGTATACACACACACGCATATATATATATATATATATATATATATATATATATATATATATATATATATATATATATATACATACATATATATATATATATATATATATATATATATATATATATATATTTAGATGTATACATATATCAATAGATGTATATATATATATATATATATATATATATATATATATATATATACATTTATATATGTATATATATACATTTATATATGTATATATATATACATTTATATATTATATATATATATATATATATATATATATATATATATATATATATTATATACTGTATATATGTGTAAATATGAATATACATGTGCCTATATGTGTATACAAATGTGTGTGTATATATATATATATATATATATATATATATATATATATATATATATATATATATATATATATATATATATATGTATATATATATATATATATATATATATATATATAAGAATTTTTCCTTCTCCATCTTGTAAGCTCTGACTGGGTCGCTCGAAACTGAATATCAGTGAAGCAACAAACTGAATGATTATAACAGGTAAATAAAAGTAAAAATGTATGCCAATTTATTAGACATCCGAAAGGGAATCTGGGTTGATCGAAATGAAGTAAGTGTAAAGAATGCAAAAGAAAAAAAAATAATGTGAAAAATTAAGTAATATAAGGGTTTGGGTGTTGTTAAAAAGGTCTGAAGGTTTCTAAGATATCAGAGTCATGCTAAAAGTAACAACAGGATGTACAAAACACTGATATTTGACAACTGTGCACCATAGCTCCCAATAATAGCGTTAACAGATTGTGCTGTATAATCCAACCCATCGTATGATGTTATTTAACACGTATTGCGTAAGGTGAGAAAAAGTGGTAGATCTGATTGGTGGGGAAGTAGATGCCTTTTATTCTAATGTAATTTCAATTAATATGTTATATTATGTAGACATATTTGATGCGGTTAATAATATACTGAGACTAGAGTGTTCTAATATAGGTACCGCAAATAACTAGTGCCAACAAGTAACCAAGTATATCAACCCGACCGAGACGATAGATAATCAGGAAGCATGCGTGATTTATGTTCATTTAACCATTTTTTGTTCGCACTACACAGGACTGTTGCTTTTGAGAGCTATAGTACATAATACCAATATTAGTCAAACGATGTTGTCTCTCAATTCGGATCTAAACTGCATAAATTACAATGATAATAAATCAAATATTAAGCGTGTTTGCGCATATAACACCATTGTACACTTAGACAACATTGGACACTAATGACCACAAATCCATTATTAGAGCAGAGTGTAAAGTTAAATTTAGATTAGAGTACATACAACCTTACATTGCATCTGATAGTACATAAAGTGCACCCAAAACTAAAATTTGATGTCGGTGTGGAAAGCTAGCTTAATATTATATTCATAAATGCAAACATTACATAAATGTACAATAGCTAACATTGAACAAGTGTGTACACAAAACTAATATTAGATTCGACCGAACCTAAATATCATAATAGTTGAGCCAAAAGACAGCATAAGCCAAGCCAGCTCACAAAGCACACATCAGACGCGTCAGTATAAAGCTCACAAAAGACATTCGCGCAGACACAACTCAGCATTAAAGAAGGAGAAGGTGAGAAGGAGGGTGTTTACCTTACCTCAGGCAACAGTGTGGTGGGAGGATTGTCGGTCTCGTCAAGAGCCTTGCGGTGCATGATCTTGAAGGGGACCTTGACGCTTACTTCGCCCCCAATGGCACTGGTGAAGAGCTTGCCCTATATGGAGGAGAAAAGGAAAATAATCTTAGACGTAGAAATTATATAAGGGAAAAGAGGTGACTGGTTCAAAAGAGGGGAGGATTTCGTGTTGGAATATAGGGATTTATATAAAAGCTGTTGAGATTTCATAAAGGAGCGTAGAGATTTATTTGAATAATGGTGGGGCGTGCTCGATAAGTGAAATCTATTTGTAAAATTGGGTGATTTATTTTTAAAAAATGGGATTTAATAGAAAAAGAAAAGTAGATATTATAAGTTTGGAAATTTAATTAGGGAGCCTAAAAATTAATTTCCAAAAATTGGGGATTTAATTAAGGAAAAATATATTGGTAAAAAAAGTTGGAATTATCATTAATACTAAATTAAACACCAGACGTTAATCAATATTAGAATTTAAATAAAAAAAAATATTAGATCCCTATAAAATTCATTGCCTTTCGGAAAAGAACAGTCCCTTGTTAAGATTTATTACTAAGTGTTCTTTGGAAAAAGTAGATATTTACCTTATTAATCTAGCGATATACAATGGCGTTACTGGATAATGGTCATCGAATAAGTAACGTCTTGGGAATCATTTATGAAGATGAAATAATTGAATATATCGAAAGCATCACGACAAACAAAAAAGGAGGAAATGTATATATTGTATGTGTTTTAAAACAAGATGTTTCAGAAGTGATATTAGGTGTTATATAACGGAAAAAGTATTTTGAACTGACATGACTTTTGCATGACATGTTATAGGATTATTTTGCAATAAAAGATAAAGTGAGAGAATAATCTTTCAAAGAGGAGTTACCAAATGCCGTGACATTTGAGCTAATGGAGAGAAGGTTTACTTTTCTCCATTGAACTTTCAACTTCATACATGTCAAAAGTTATTTTTATCATCAAATTTCTGCAATTGTCAATTCATTCTTCTTGATATAAACTGTTCTTCAGCAAAAAAAGGTTTAAAAACAGCGGAGTTTAATCCTAGAAGACGAGGTTTCTAAGAAAATTGCTTAGATTTATAAAAACTATATAAATAAAGAAATTTCTCTACTGCCTTAGTCCCTTCGCCTCTAATGTCAGAGCATATTACTTAAATATCAAAGAGTAATCATAAAATAATGAAATAATAGATATGGAGTTGTATATCGAAAAAAGAAATAATAATTCACAGTGAGCATCGTATAACGAATTTGTTCTGAAGTGATATACAGTAAAGAATATTGACTTATAACAATGCATGCTCATGTTTTAGTTCCATGATGTTATCCTCTTAACTTACCAGTGTAGATACTCTTTTATTTGGACAATACCAGTATACAAACAAAACCAAAAGTACGGGAAAACATTAAATTTCATCTAAAAGTGTTTCAATATTTGTAAAACTGTATTTTTAAGAAAGATATTTACGAGTTTTAAAAGTCTCTACATTTCATTATCAACGTTTCGACTTAATTCATTAGAGAGATTAGTAAGCAAACTGTGGTTTACGGTTCAGCATGTAAATAATAGATAATTGGTTATCCCTGCCACATTAGGATCTGGCCATATTTTACAGTGACAAGGACAGCTACGAGTACTTAACTGTCCCTGCCACATTTCGCATTGACCACTTCTGCAGTTTCAGTCCAAAATACATGGAAATTACTAATTTTTCTTGTTTTTATGACCCTCTCAACCCGCTTCAGAATACTTGTCTGGGCAGCACAGAGGATAAGGCAGGTTATTACAAATGTAAAATCTAAAATGACGATTTCAATTCCTTGAGAAAATTCCATTTTTTTTTTCATGAAACTAAATTTCACGTATATAGAAACGTCTGAAAGAAAACGATTCTTATCTTATTCGTCTTCTGTAATTAAGATTTGCGGAAACTAGCATTTTCATATTTTACCGAAACATAATACACTATCTGGACTTCTTACTAGAAATTTGTTTTGATTAAAATCCCGAGTAGACTAGTTTTCCCGAAATGGATAAGAAGCAGTTTGGGACTAGTACGAGGGAAAGGGGAATAAACGATAATTCTTGTACGTTTTATTTTCTAGATCATAAGAATTATTTGATTGCACCAACTTTACTTATAAGATGATTTTCATCACACATACCTACTATCCAATGCGCAACTAGGTAAAAAATATATTTATCAATATTATTACCTAAAATGGGCATTTTCTTCCAGTCCAAACACTATAATAGCGTTTATTACAAAAGTATTAGGTTGATAAGCACTTTTAGTTTTGATTGTGGGTTGATTTCATACACACACACACATACACACACACACGACCACACACACACACACACACACACACACACACATATATATATATATATATATATATATATATATATATATATATATATATATATATATACATATATATATATATATATATATATATATATATATATATATATATATATTTATATATACGTATATATATGTATATATATATATATATATATATATATATATATATATATATATATATATATATATATGTATATATATATATATATACATATATATATATATATATATATATATATATATATATATATATACATATATATATGTATATATATATATATACATACATATATATATATATATATATATATATATATATATATATATATTTATATTTATATTTATATATATATGTATATATATACATATATATACATATATATATTTTGTCTGTGTGCCTGGTGTATCATTAATTTGATGTTGAGTATTTACAAATGACCTGGTTATGTTTTCAATTTTATTTTTAAAGAATACTAGAAAATTATTTGCTAGCTCTTGGTCACTGTATCCTTCAGGTAGCTTATTTTCTTTTACATTTCCCATTATACCATTCAGGAGACGATATAACTTATTAATGTCTGTTGCTGCTTCGAGGATTTTTCTCTTATACTATTCACTTTTTTTTTTCTTCTTGGTAAGTAATTATATTGACACGCAGCAGTTTTGTATTCTACCCAAGTACTTTCATTTTCTAACCCATTGCACTTTCTTTCTGTATGTCTTTTCCTTCTTTTTTACCAAATTCTCTCCATCAAACCAAGGAGTTTGGTCTTTTACAATTATAGCCTTTTCATTCGGTGGGCAAATGGTATCATATTCACTTTTACTCACTCTATTATAAGTGGTCATAAGACAGTTAGCACACTTAGCTTGGTCATCATGATCACAGGGAATGTTAATAGCATCATTTATTTTCTCTGTAACTTCCCCAATAAATACGGTAGGAGAAAAATTTGATTCTTGTCTAAAGTTTATTTTCTTTACTAATGCATGTTTTGTAGAGGTAGGCTAAACGTAATAAGTTTGTGTACTGACGAGATAGTACATTTCTCTTCAACTTTTATGTCAGATACAATATTATTCATGACATCACTTAGAACTAAGTCTAGCGTATGCCCAGTTGAAGTAGTTGTACAGTCGATATTATTCACTAGTCGATATGATTCTAGTAACTCACTAGATACCAAAGCGTCGGGATTTGATGGGTCATCCATCCAAAAACTGAAGTCTCCACAGATAGCTAATTCATTTTTCTCCATGATATTCATCTCAGTCTTCAAAAAAGATACTAGTGTTTGTTCTAGGAGGTTTGTAGATTATTACAAAGGATATTCTTCTATTTTTTGGCGTAAATTTTATTTCTATATATTCAAAGCTTATTACACTAATTTTTTTCAACGATTTGAGATTTGAGTAACTTTTATGAATAAACAGTTCGACACCCCCCACCAGACCTACCTTCTCTCGGTATGTGAAAGAAGGCATGTGTGGGGGGCGTCATTTCAGTGATCTTTGCCTTCTTCAAGTTATATAGCCATGTTTCAGATAATGCTAGTACGTGTAAATATTTCTCGTTTATCAATTTTCGAATTTGAAGTCTTATTACCTACAGATTTTATATTTACATAGCCAAAGTTTATGGCATCTCTAGTAACCATGATCAGTATTTTCCGCTAGTCTTTTCAATTCGAAGTCAAAAGCATTGCAGTCTCTAGAATTTACTGTGTGGTCACTTAGTCTGTTTAACGTTGTGCAGTTTATACACTTTGACACTTGCGAATTACACTCCCTGGCCGAGCGTCTGTGAACATTTCCCGCAGCTTTTATCTTCATTCTTAGACTTGCAATCTTTTTCAAAATGTCCATACTTCTGACAGTGGTAGCAGGTGCTCACGTGGTACCTATTACGTATGTTATAGATACCACATCGTACCGAAACTTTGTCTCCATTATCATGAATAGCCTCTGAACTTCAGGATCACATTTCAGCACATGGTGGGTGGGTCCCCCCGAGGCATTTTTCTTCAGGACTACACTTATCTTATCATCTATATTTTGAATTTAGTCTAAGCAGCAATTTCTTTGAATCAAAGCATTTACTACATCATCTTCATCATTGTATACATTGCATATCATTATTTTGTGTTTTAGTTTTCCGATTTTTCTCGTTTCAGTGTCAGCCACCAATGTCTGAATTTTGTTTGCCACCTCTTCTCTGATCATACTGTTTGCAAAGTTTTCAACAACATTTCCATTCGTAGTTGACCTCGTGTTAAGTATTGGAATGTCTTTAAGTGCTTGTTAAACCTCACGTTTTCTTTCAGTAATTCTACTTGTTACATTAGTTGATTTAATTATCAACAGACTTTTTTCCTTAACTTTGTCAGCAAATGTCGGTTTCTCCGTTTTTGGGTCTATCAATGTTTGAAGTGTTGCTTTAACTGATTTCATATTCATGGCAAGAATGTCAACTTTCTCAGTGAGGTCGGTGGTCAAGGTGGAATTTGATGCGTCTCCGCTAAGGTCCGCAAGTTTGTTTTCTAAGTCATCTATTTTTGCATCTTGTTCGTTCAGGGCCAGATATCTCACGTTTACATCTTCCTTTAATTTTGATGTTACTAAATTGTTTTGCCTGGCTTCACGCTTGCAGTTTGGGCATAACCAGTCTAGGGTTTTCCGTTCATTCTCACTGATAGTTGTCACTATATGCCCACATCTCTTATGGCAGAGTTCATTACATTCACATACTATCCATTTTCTCCGTTCTCCATCCATATCATTACATATGAAGCAAACATAGTTAGGAGCACACATAGTGTACTGTTTCTAATCACTTAGGTTTCTCCATAAGACTAACTAATATCTTTGCAATGATACACTAAGCGAGAAACGCAAAGCTAAAACATGACCCAGGGCATGTATAGCAGAGCTCAACACAACACGTCTACACTCTAGCACTGACAATTCGGGGTAAACCTATGAAAATTTAAAACAACATCATTTACATCACTATTCGCTGCTACTGTATCTAATTACACATCATGACAGCCTTGCAACATTTGCAATGCATACTATGATTAATATCAGTATTTAGTTTATCACCGGCGTTATTTTGTTTATTTGCAATTATTTCTAGTCACAGTCCCACCTGTGGGAGATTTTTTGCTTTCCCAGACATGACTATAACCAATAAAACACCTTAAATTACTCACATGATTAATAATAAACAATATTGCACAATGTAAATAAGTCTGAGAATGTATACCAAGAGCCCACACATCTCCCAGTCCGGTTGTCTATTCCAAGTATTTGTTATCATGTATGTAAGTAAATTGCCACATTGGGTGATGTTGTTTCTTTTCAATTCCAGTTTGTATCCGTTACCTCTGGACTGATTTGGGCTAAGCGTGAATAGATGGTTGCAATCTACATTTGTTATTCCTTTAAGAATTTTGAATGCCTCTGTTAACTGTCCCCTTAGTCGTAGAGTTTGTGGATCAAATAAGTTCAAACGTTCCATCCTCCGTCTATATCCAAATTGCCTTAGTGTTGGGACTAGTTATGTGGCCCTATCTTGTACTGCTTCCAGTCTATCTATATCCTACTGAATACTTGGAACCCACTACCTTGTTGAGGTCTTATTACTAATGTGTACAGCTGTAGTATATTATCTTTGTTTTTGTATTTAAATTCTTTCATTATGTAACCTATTAGTTTTTGTGCTTCCTTCTCAGATTTTATGCTCTGTTTGGTGAACTTAAAATCCTTGCTGATAATAATACCGAGATCTTCATCGTGGCCTACACTTTTTAGTTCATTACCCGGCAATGAGTAATGCGAGAGAGAGAGAGAGAGAGAGAGAGAGAGAGAGAGAGAGAGAGAGAGAGAGAGAGAGAGAGAGAGAGAGTAAACCATCAATAATAAAAAAGAAATATTTCGGTTGCAGAAGAACTGAACTATAACTGCCATTTCATTATTCCAGTGTAGCTATATTATTGTATTGAATTAGTATATGTATATATATATATATATGTATATAGAGTATATATATATATATATATATATATATATATATATATATATATATATATATTTATATGAATATATATATATATATATATGTGTGTGTGTATGTGTGTATATATGTATATATATGTATATATATACACACACACACACATATATATATATATATATATATATATATATATATATATATATATATATGCAGAAGAACCACAGGGAAAATGAAAATACGAAATATAAGATTAAGTCCTGACTAGTTTTGTGATACTTCTTCAAAAGACTGATTTATTGAGAGAGGTTTCTTTACATTTTATAGGAAAAGTAAACGTACGAACATGCATATAGAGGTTTACAGAACAATGACACTCCCATACCAGCTACCTGGGCTGAGGTCAGGTGTTTATTGGGCGGAGATCCAACCTCATTAGACACCTGCCAAAAAGGGTCATTTCTGAAGACCAGTAAATTCTTGTTTTTGACTTTCAATACAGATTATTTATATGAATAACGGTAGCCTTATCTATATAGATACATAAGCAAAACTATATGTATATGTAAAACACATCTATATATAAATATATAAAAAGACATATACATACAGACAGGCATTCATACCCAAACATGCATAATATATACTTAGTCATATACATACGTGTACACATACAGGTATACATATACAGACACATACATAGACTTACATATAAAGGTTTTTTTTTTTTTTTTTTTTTTTTTACAAATGATTAACATGCTTGTAAAGGGACTTTAGGTATATGTTACGATAGGATTTTGATGGAATTTTTTTTTCGTGGTTTGCAGAATCCATAGTTTTCAAAAACAGTCAAGAGTTGAGTGGGTTCTACCACAGGCAGTCACTGGTGATTGAGGATTCCACTTCAGCCATCAGAGTTCCATTGCTTTGCCATATCTAATATCTATACAATATAAATAAAGAATCTAATATTTTTAATTTTAAAGTTTCTTTATCCAATATTGACATTAAAGTTATTGTTACTCTGCTCTCGCTGCTCTTGTTATAATTTTTTTTTTTTTATTCTCTTTTATGTTTTTGATATGGCACCCAATGTGGTTTTTATTTGGACTATTGTTGTTATTATTTATTAGTGTGCTGACTACTATAATTATTTCAAAATTTTTCTTTTGGTTAGGCTGCATTGACGTTTAGAATTAACTTAAGATTTTCTGTAATCATGACAGACCTTAAGCTTCTTGTTACGAGTCGGAAGTACATCCGCTCTCAAGTCACTAGACAATTTAATGAAAGGCACAAATTTTCTCAGTATAATACCTCACAAAAGTTAAATCTTGTTGAGAAACTTATGAATTTTAAGGAAGAACTTAAAGGGCTTGATAGTAATGCCATATCTTTCAAGTGGTCACAGAGCGAAGATGAAGATGAAATGGAAATTGAATTTAGCTCTTGTCAAGAATATAAAGATAAAATTTCTGAAATGTTGCTGCTCTTAGAGGCTAATGTTAATAGAAGCACAAGCGAAAATCAGAATGAAACTCTTCTTAGTCTTCTTAAAAGTCCAGTAGCACCTTTGCCTAAATTTAAGAGTTCTGATGATGATAGTTTTCTTACACAGATTATGATAGGTTGTTGTTATTTAAACATCAGGTTTCTGGCAAGGCTTTACTTTTGATAGACTCTTTAGAAGCAGACAAACAAGGTTATTCCCTTGCAAAGGAACTCTTAAAAACAGCGTTTGCCTCAGTTCCAACTCAAAAGTTTAATGTGATGAAACAACTTCAAGAGCTGAAGTTAGGATATGATTCAGAACCCTTTCAGTATATTAGTATTATTAGAAAATTACAAGAAGCTATTAAGACTTTGAAAACGGATATTGATGATGTTTTGCAGTACTTTTTCCTAAGAGGAATGAATGAAACTTTCAGAAATCAATTGATACAAATTACTAACAATTCAAAGCCCACTACAAATGAAATTGTTGATAACTTTTTTGAATCCAATGAACGGTATCAGAATGCAAATATACTTGGTAAGTTAAGTAAAAGTAAACAGCCTTCTGCTGAAAGGTATCAAGATAAACAGGGAATGAGTAAAAGTTCAAACTTGGCAGCAGAGGTTTATGTTAAAATCTCAAATACTTTTACTTCTTGCACACTTTGTAGCGATAAGGTTAATGGTGATCATCCAATCCATAATTGCCCTAATTTTACAACTGCTAAGGATAAGATTGCTAGGTTGAGTATATTGAATGGTTGCACTAAATGTGCAAGAATCGAGCATTTGGATAGCTCATGCCATTTTAGATTTGCCAGAAAGTGTAAACATTGTCAAGGATGGCATTTCTCCTTTCTTTGCTTGTCAGATAATCATGAAAGGTCTGAGGTCAGGGATTTGGTGCGGAATACTAAAAAACCAGTTCCTAACCCTAAGCAAAACGAGAAAGGTAAATCAAAAGATGCGCAAAATAGTACAAAGAATGGGGTAGTTTGTTCAGGTAGTTCCTTTCAGAGTAATGGGGGCATAGATTCAATTTTACCCACATTTTCTTGTACTTTGGGCCCTAGTAAAATAAGAGGATTGAAGGATTCAGGTAGCCAAGCTAATTTCATTTCTGAGTGTGCTTTAGAAGGTCAGTGTTCCAAAACTATTAAAGTTAATTTTGACCGAGTTATCAATGGGTTTAATGGAGCAAAATGTTATCGTATAAAGATAGTTCAAATTTCTGTTAAGATTGGGGAGACAGTGCATAATGTAGAAGCTATTTGTGTCCCAGGTATTGATATAAATTTGAATTTACCAGGCTTTGGTAAAGGGGTTAAAAGTTTTAGAAATTATGGTTATAAGCTTTTAGATGAGTTTTTTGATGAAGCTAGAGAAGACATATCAAACATTCAGTTTGTCCTAGGTGCAAATTCAGCTCATTGTCTCATGGAAAAGATGGTTAGTTTTGGTCATAGTGGTCAGTCAGTGTACTATGAAACTAAATTTGGCATTATGTTAATAAGAAACGTTGATTGATTAATTGTAAATTTGAAATTTCTCCCCAGCCTGCATGATGATACAAATTTACTTTTTGGCTTGGAAGAGAATTTAGATGAGCAGGTTAAATCACTGGATAATAGTAAATTTCCTATGACTTCATGTTTCAAGTCTAGTGTTAGATGTATTGGAAGTGCAGAGGATCCTACAATCTGTATTTTAGATCATGATGGCAGGATCAGTGAGCATAAATTACAAAAAGCTACTGATCATATTTTAGAGCGAGAACGCTCATATTATTTGCACAAAGATAGCACTGACTTAGATGGGGAGAGCACTGAACATAATATTAGGTATTTACTTAATAACACACAAAGAGATGGAGGCAGGTTAGTTATGCCACTTTTATGGAATGATCGTGTTTCTCATTTGCTGGGAAAGAACACAAATTTAGCAAAGCAAATTTTGAAATCTAACCTAAAGAAATTATCAAAGAATGATGATTTTTTTACATTAATGGATGAAAACATGAAGACTCAGGCAGCTCAAAACTTGATTGAAAGAATTGATGATTTGGATAAGTTTTGTGAAGAACACTCAGAGTACAGTTTTTTTGCCGCACATGGGAATATTTAAGTTAGACCGCAGTACTACTAAATGCTGAATGGTTTTTCTCTCTAATTTGTGTGAAAAACAAAGTAATGGCTCCCCCTCTATTAGCCACAATCAGGCTATGTGGGCTGGTCCTTGTATTAATCAGAAATTGTCTACTGCCTTGCTACTTTTAAGGTTTGATTCTCATTTATTGTGCTTTGATTTAAAGAAAGCTTTCCAGCAGATAGCATCAAATGATACTGACCAAAGTAAGTTATTATTCTTTTGGTTTAAAAATGTAAGTAAAGGAGATTTTACCATTATAGTATACAAGAATCTTCGTTTAAGTTTTGGGCTAAGGTGTAGCCCAACAATATAGATGATTGGTTTGTACAAAATATTGATGCTAGACACTGAAGGTGATTTGGACAACTTAAAGGAATTGAAGAAACTTATTTACTCTTTGATATACATGGATAATGGTGCGTTCACTGCAAATGATTCTGAAAGCTTACACTGGGGTTTTGATAACTTGAAAAACATTTTTAATCCATATAAATTTGAATTACAACAATTCGTTACCAATGATGTTATGCTCCAAAAAAAAATAGATAAGAATTTGGATGAAGTCACTCCTGATGTAGTTAAAATATTTGGTTTGAAGTGGAACAGAATAACGATTGCATTTCCTCTCCTAAACTTGAGCTAGACTTTAAAGCAAACACTAAGAGACTGATATTGAAAAGCATTGCTTCAAATTTTTATCCATATAATTTCAAAGGAACTATTTTAAACAGAGCTCGTTTATTTATGCATGAACTACAATTAAACACTTCTATAGGATAGGATACAGAATTGTCCATTGAGCAACAACGAGAATGGCGTAACATAGCGAAACAAGTTAACATGATTCCTCCAATTGAGGTACCTAGATTTGTTGGGGAGAGAAATGGGTCATATCGTTTAATTGCATTTACTGACAACAGTAAAATAATCTATGGGACAACAATTTTTATTCAGTGCATAGAAACTAAGCAAGTCAGTTTTTTTCTAGCAAAGAATCTCTTGGTTAACAAGCAGTTAAAAAGCAAAAGTATTCCATCTCTAGAATTCCAAGGGATAGTTTTGGGAACAGAAACATTATTGGATTTGAGTAAGGATCTGGCAGGTCCTCAGTGCCCTAAACCTATTAGAATTGTAGAATCAGTACTTTATACAGATAGCATTGTTTCACTGAGCTGGATTAATTCTTATGTGAACAAATTAGATAAAATGAATAAAAGGAGTGTCTTTATAATGAATCGTTTGGATCACATTCAAAGGACTTGTGAAAATAACCCAGTTAGATTTTGTTTTGTCAGTGGTATCTTGAACCCAGCAGATTGCATAACTAGGCCTATGTCGTACAAACGGCTTTTGAAAACTAATTATTTCACTGGCCCAGAATTTTTAAGATCTGAAAGGGATGAACTGTGCAGTAGAGCTGACACATTTGACATAGTTGTACCAAATACAAAATTTAATCCATTGAATGGAAATTCCTTCTCCATATCTGCATCTAAATCAAGTGAATCACAAGTATTAGCAGAATCAAACCCTGAACATTTAGTCCTCCTGGATAAGTGTTCCAGTTTCTCTAAGCTTGTTAGAATTCACAAGTATGTTCTTAAATTCATTGCTTTGCTCAAAGGAAAAGCAAACTCAGTTTCTTTTAACTTTGGTGATGCATCCTCCTTTCATTTGGAAGCTACAAGACATATCACAAGGAATGATCAGAGAATCTGGTATGGTGAAGTTTTCCAGTATTTAGAAAGCAGAAATAAGAGAGTAAAGGATATTCCTAATAATATTGCTCAACTTAATGTATACATGGATGACCATGGACTCTTGAGAATTAGAAGTAAAATGCCTAAATGGAGAAAAGATACTTTTGTCAACTTTCCTATTTTACTTAACAAACACAGTAAGTTAACTCGGTTAGTAATAAAAGACTTTCATGAGAAATTCTCACATGCTGGTGTTTATTCCCTTTTGTCAGAGATGAGAAAAAGTTTTGGATTCCACATTACTTTTCAGTTGTAAAAAAGGTCCTTAAAGAATGTGTCATTTGTAAGAGATTCAAAGAAAGAACGGTTAAGGTCAATCAAAGTGCCCATCGTGATTTTAGGATTGACCCTCCTCTATGCCATTCAGGTATATTCTTATTGATCATTTTGGACCATATAACGTTAAGCTTAATGGTAAAAAGAGCAAAGTTTGGATTCTATGTTTGACTTGTCTCTGGTAGAGGGCAATTAATTCAAAAATTTGTTTAGATCTCACTACAAAAGAATTTCTAAGAGCTTTTCAACTGCATTCATATCAGTATGGAATCCATCAACTAGTTTTGTCAGATCTTGGATCTCAGTTGGTAGCTGGAGCTAATGTGGTCACTAAATTTCTGGGTGATCCTGAGAGTCCGGCATATTTTGAAGAAAATGGTGTAAAGTCAATTAAGTTTCAGCAGTATCGAAAGGGATGTAACAAATTAGGAGGGCTTGTTGAGACTTGTGTTAAGATGAGTAAGCGTTTAATCCATTGAGCATTAAAAAATAATTTGTTAGACTTCCGTGATTTTGAGTTTTTTGTAGAGCAAACCGTACACTTAGTTAACAGGCGCCCTATTGCCTTCAAAGAAGGGTTGAGAGACAGTATCTCAGATGAAGTGCCTGATGCAATTACACCAGAAATATTAATTCATGGACATGAATTGCTGTCTATTAACATTATTCCTGACTTGCAGGGCAATCCAAATGAAGATCTGAACTGGACAGCAGAAGATCATGTTAGCAAAGTTTTAGACAAGTATCAAAAACTTAGAAATGTGAGGTCTCGACTTATCAACATTTATAATTCAGAATTTATAGCACAAGCTACAGACGAAAGGAGTAGATATAAACCAGTGACACATAAAATAATTCAATTAGGTGATATTGTTCTGTTAAAAGAACTGCACATGAAACCTTCAAATTACCCAATGGATATTGTTAAAAAAGTAAAATTAAATGACTTGGATGAAGTAATTGACATAGATGTGTTTAAGGGAGCTTCTCGTGAAACTGTAAGACGGCATGTTACTTCAGTAATACCTCTCTTAAGCCCTGTGACTGATGGCAGTGAAGAAAAGGCAGATATTAAAGAGGACAGTAGTACACATCAAAGAAAAAGAGGAAGGCTGCTGTCATTAGTGAGGCAAGAACAAGAGAGACGTTGAGAAATTAGTATGCAGTATATATTTGGGTGTTGGTGAATTTTAATTTTTCCCCTTAGAATGTTACTCAATTTTGTAACATTACCTTCACCATTCGAATTTTCACTAAATTCGAATCCCCCCTTTGGAGTGTTAAATAATTATTTTATATACTAATTCTGTAGAAAATTTATAAAATTGTGTATATATATTTATCTAACTTCATATTTGTTTCATCTTTGAAACCCATATTTTGCCATATAAAGCAAAATCAAAAGAAATACTGGGAGTTTCAATGATATGCTCAGTCCATAGATGGCTCTGCTGGCTGTATTTTAATATTTGCAGTTCCTGATTCCATCATCCTTGGGATAAAATTTTCACCTACTGGTAATGAGGGAAGAGTGAGGAGGCAGTTCAGTTATATTGGACATATTGGACATATTGGATATATTGGATACATTAGATAATGTTTTCTTCGAGTGAAGAAGTGCTATGAAGATGGAGTAGCACTTTATATTAAGGCTACCTCTCCTGCAATTGCTTACCACGAGTGCTACCATGAAGTGCAATATGAAGATTTTAGAATACATACTTCTCACCAATGGGATCTTCTGCGGCTCTTCAATTTGCATTGGGATTTTAAGGATATGGCCAACCAACCCAGTGAGTTTCCTATGATTTTGTGGCATATGGTTCAACTATGGTTAGGGGGTTATAATATTTGAAATGAATATTAATTATCCAAGTCTTCAACCATAATTATTAATTTTCTATGGATTGTAAGCTCATTATGAAATTACTAGTGTTTTTCTAGCTTAATTCCAAATCTTTGTTTTGTGCATTTGGGTGTTCAGATTTGCTTAAATTGATATACTGTATGAGATTTTACTTTCCTGAGCTTGTTTTTTCATATTTGATTTAAAATTACATAACTTGGGATTTTAGTGAGCCTAAGTTTTTAATTTGTTACTAGGCTAGGTTACTTGTGCTTGCTGGAAGGTAGCCTAGTATCATCGGCTTCAGATATCTTCCTGGTCTTGGCAAATTTATTAGGTACCTAGTTCAGTTATATGTAATGTTATATTGGCATATTTGCATTTGATATTGATATATTGTATACCATTCATTATTGCTTATAAAAAGACTTTAGGTAAATCTTACATTAGGTTTTTGATGGAATTTTTTTCGTGGTTTACAGAATCCATAGTTTTCAAAAACAGGCAAGAGTTGAGTGGGTTCTACCACAGGCAGTCACTAGTGATTGAGGATTCCACTTCAGCCATCAGAGTTCCATTGCTTTGCCATATTCAATATCTATTCAATATAAATAAAGAATCTAATATTCTTAATTTTAAAGTTTCTTCATCCAATATTGACATTAAAGTTATTGTTACTATGCTCTCGCTGCTCTTGATATATTTTTTTTGGGATTCTCTTATGTTTTTGAAATGTATATATATATATATATATATATATATATATATATATATATATATATATATATATATATATATATACATACATATACATACATGCACATATATGCATACACACACACATATATATATATACACATACACATACACACATATATATATATATATATATATATATACATACATACATATATACATATCTATGCACATACAACATTATTACCATAAACATATAATCACGTATATATCAATACTTATATCTAGCATAACACTATATAGTGCCAATGTACTCATGCATACTATATAAAATAATTGTACCCTTTAATGAATGGTAGCTTAGGTCTAAGTATTAGTTACACAGCGACGTTAATTATTCGCAATACATTCAGTTCTACATTAAGTGGTTAAAGTTTCTTTTATATAGCTTACAAATCTCTTTACATATAAAGGCGTCGAGAGGGCCTCTCTGTGTGGTCGTATGTGACTGTATGTCTTTGTGAACGTGTGATGCTCTCATTGTGTGCGTGTGTGGCTATCTGTGTGTGCGTGAGTGCCTCTGTGTTTACGTGTGTGACAGTGTGTGAGTGCCTGTCTGTGCATGCGTATGATGCTGATGTGTGTGCGCAAGTTCCTCTTTGTGTACGTGTGTGAAAGCCTCTTTGTATGAGTGAGTGCCTGTATGTGAGTACATATGTGTCTGTTACATTCCGCTCTTATAAACAACGTAGATTCCATGTAAAATCAACTTTAAAAGACCCAGCAGTTTTTTCGATGAGTTTCGCTCAGAAAATGGTAAACGAGCTGAGCACACTGAAAAAATACTAACATGAATGGCAAAGCACCACAAGAAGTTTCGTTGCCAAATTCCGATTAGAAATGGTGTTTTTAGAGGTGGGCGTGGTGGAAGGACATTCAAATGGCGGCCCTTCAGCTTGTAAATAACCAGCGCAATAAATGTATCACGTTGTTTTTTTCTTTTCTGGATTTAGCATTTATTTTCTAATTTTTCTTATTCCTTTGATATATGATTATGCAAAACAGAGGCAAAACAGTATCATCAAAAGAAAACAACAACCACAAACATCAATAACTGTATATAAGATTTAACATAAGTATTTACAATATGTTAGAAGGTTCCCAGAATACCCATTACACATCAGATTCATAGAAAATTACAAAAACATGGTGACTTAGGTCTTGACGAGACAGATGATGAAAAAATTCAACTCCAAATTACCTCCGCCAGTGAAGTTCGAAAGAAGTTATGTCTTTGGCCCTGTCTTTGTGGTGTGTGTGCGTGTGTGTGTGTGTTTTTTTTTTTTTTTTTTTTTTTGTGAACACCTTCCTGGCTACAATTTTAATCGCAGATTGATGAAGCTTGCAGGTATTAGCTTTTATGCAGAAAGCTGGAAATGATTAAATTTTGGAAGGTCAAGGTCACTGGCAAGCAAAATGTCCAATTCACGTAATCAGCCGTAAGTTTGGACATCGTTGTCACAGAGACTTCAAACTTGGTTCATATTTGAGTGCATGAAAATCCCCGTAAATTATCACATATTAAGGTCAAAGGTCAAGGTCGAGAAATAAGCTTCAGCTGCGGAGGTCTGTGCTCTACTTGTGCCCCTTTAGTTTTGAAGGATTTTTCAGGATATAGTTTCTGATATAAAAGTTGATAAACGGGAACACAGCTTCTGGTGAAATTCGTTCTTTTGAGGTATCCTTGTCATTAAATATAAAACAGCCTTGAAATAATAGCAGACCTTTAGCAGTATCACAAGAGAAATTATCACATGGTAATTAGCGGGTCAAGTCTGCTCCCTAAAGGCTGATTCACACTGCACCGTCACGTCACATCACATCACGTCACGTCAAAATATTCTTTTAAAGAATCCGTGGCGTGACGGTGCCGTGATGTGAAGGTGCTATGAAGGTAGCGAACCCTTTAGTGTGAGCACGTCCATTTATTTACAAGGAAGAAATTTTGACGGAACGGTGTCGTGATATGACGAGAAGGTGGCGTGATAAATAGTATGAATACATAGCCCGGTTGACGGAACGGTGACGTGACGTGATGTGATGTGATGTGACGTGATGTTGCAGTGTGAATCAGCCTTAAAGACGGATTCACACGACCCGTTTTCTTTCCGACGTTTTTCGTCGTTTAAGCGGCGTCCAGGTTTCTTACGTGTAATCAAATGCAACTGTTCACACGACCCGTCAGGTTGACGACGGCCCTCGGTCGTCACCCATCCGAGTTGGCTCAGCTTTCTTCCCAAGAATGATGGTTCGTATGAACGAGGATCCGTATCGTACCCGTTCGTGTTCGTGGCCTGCAAGATCGACTTTTCCTCAGTCATAGTGTATAGTTAGTTCATTGTTGCACAGTTGATACAATGAATAAGTTAATTGAACTTGTGTTGTTTCACATTATGAAAAATTTTCTTTTGAAAAGTAAGATCTTTTTTTTCTCCAAAGATAACCTTCTATAGTAAGTTAGTTTCATCTGTATTGTGAATCATTTACCTTAATGAAATTCTTTCATTGCTTACCTTTTTTTTTACCTTAAGCAAACTGCAAGTCTTTCTTTTAGAGATATGGCTTCTTGGCAATTTACATTGTTCCTGGGTAGACCTATTTCAATCTTTTGTAGCAAACAAATAAACTTTGCTTTTGACATTCTGAAATATTGAAAAAAAAATTCACTTAATCATCTGCCAGTTCTTTATACAGTGTTTAGAACTCTCCCTCCCTCTTTGTTTCCTTTAATGACTGATATGCCAATATCCTTTTCCTTTTTCCCCAGAATCTCTCTTCCTCCTCCTATTCTAGTATAAGAGCAATTGCCGCCAAATTTCTAATGCTGACAGAATTATCTCCCATGATACTCACGTGACAGAATCTAAGTAAACAATGAAAACCGCACCGGGGTATACGGACAGGGGTTAATCGTCACCCGTCCATTCTACCGAGGTCCGCTTTCTCTGAAAAATTCTTGATCGTGTAGGACAGACAAGCTAAACTGGAGAGGTCATAAGGTTTTTGGAAATATCCAGAACCTTTTGTTCTAGAATATAACGATAGGTCCAAGTTACAAAGTGTTTTTCGTTACATTAACATTTAATATGTGAAAATAAGCCTTTTCCACAGGTCTTATAACGAATACATGAAATTCAATCTATATATAACAGTGACTGTATGTGAGTGCCTGTCTTGTGTTTACCTGTGAAGCTGTCTGTTTGTGCATGAGTGGTTGGTTGTGTGTGCGTGTGTGTGTATAAGTACTTTTCTGTGTGTATGTAGGGCTATCTGTGCGTGCGTGAATGCCCGTCTGTGTACATATGTGACTGTGTGTCTAAGTGGTTACCTGTGTTTGAGCATGTGGCAGTCTCTGTGTGCGGGAGAGGCTGTTTGTGTGTACTTTTCTGTGTGAATGTATAGCTGTCTGTGTGTGCCTCTTCGGGTACATGCACGGCTGTCTGTGCACGTGAATTGTTGTTTGTACGTGTGCCTGTCTGTGTGATTGTGAGTGGCCATCTGTGTCCCTCCCATGTACATGTGCGGCTGTCTGAGCGCGAGCTTTTGTCAGTGTTTGTGCGTTAGTGGCTGTCTGCGTGTGCCTCTCCGTGTACATGTGCGGCTGTCTGTGGGCGTGAGTTGCTGTCTGTGTGCTCGTTAGTGGCTGTCTGCGTGTACCTCTCCGTGTACAAGTATGACTGTCTGTGTGCACGAGGTGCTGTCTGTGTGCGCCTGCCTGTGTGAGCTAAGTAGCTGTCTATGCTTGGTTGAGTGGCTGTCTGTGTGAGCGTGAGGGACTGTCTGCGTTTGCATGACTAGCTGTGTATGTACAATAAAATAGTATAATTATACCATCGATTTTCAGTGTCGCAGAAACAGCAGACATTTCCAGCTGCACTAATTCTAATCATAGGTACCATTATACAATAGCCATTAGCAGACGCATCACGGTGTGAATAGCAGAAGTCTGTATCCGAAAGGTGGAGACAGTCACCTCGCAATCGCATTCGGGAATACTTGCAATCAATGTTTGTTGGGAATCAATCTCTGCCATTGCAAATAATTGAACAAGAGAGGGAGAGGGAGAGGGAGGGAGAGAGGGAGAGAGGGAGAGGTTGATACTGATTTCATTGAAGTGGGAGGCAGTGACATCCATTTCTGCATAACCAATTTGCAATGAAGTCTGTTTCTACAGAACTAATTTCCAGTGCCCACCATTTGTACCAAATCAATTTCCAGGGACATCCATCTCTACAATGTATCATTAAATGTTCATTCCATCGCTTTATCAAGACTACTGCAGCAGGGGGAAATGAATAAAGTCAAAGATATTAGGATAAGAAAAACAAACAAACAATTACATTGATAGTAATAAAAACCGTAATATTCTATGAAATTAGTTGCTGCAGTAACGCTATTATAAGAGCCATGCCTATATCATTAACTCTATTACAGAAAATATTTATAGAAACTGTAGAAAAAGCTACATTTGTTTAAAGAGTAATAACTATTGCCAAAATAATAGAGACAAACAATCTCGATATAATAAAAAAAAAGAAATAATGCAATGTACCCATTCGTATATTCTATGGGTGATGATTGGGCTCACAGACTTCTAGCCCAGGGCCGGCCTTATTTAAATAATTAGACTAAAAGTTTCTTGGTTTGATTTTTGGAACCTACGTTGTACTCCATATAGGATGTATCCATCATATATCTAACGGCTTCCTTGCACTACTACTACTACTACTACTACTACTACTACTACTACTACTACTACTCATCACCACCATCATCATCTTCATCCTCATCACCATCATTATTATTTGTTTTCTCATATACTGACAGAGCGTTTGGGCCGGTATTGATTTAGTCAATAATGAATTAAAATATTATATTGAAGGTGGGTCGTGTCATCACTTAAGAAACCCATAAACATGCTTTTCCTATCAAACGTAAAGTGGACGGTTATGGCCTTCTCAAAGTAATTGTAATTAAGAGAAATGTTTAATTGAAAATTTTTGTATACGATCAGGAAGTATTTCCATCCTGGGAAGCTGAAGTAATAGCGTCAGATAAAAATTGAAATACCTTAATAAATTTAACAAATTTACGGTCATCGTTTCAACGATAAAGTTGATATCACATGAAAATTCTCGTTAAAATTCCCTAACTTTTCCAATCGATTCACAAAGTGATTTACCGACGTTGCTAATTTGGTTCGCTAAAAGAAGTCTGTGCGGCTCTTTCCCTTCCTTTGGTTTTGTTAACTTGGCTGTTAGAGATTTTTGGTGACCCGTTCATCTGATAATAAACTAGAGGATACATGGCACAACAAGTACGCAGCATATCTCGAGAACTAATTGACCGATTTTGAAGTTCTTGAAGTCAATCTCGTAGTTTATGAGGGTACTGGATTGACCTATGAGGTGTTTGAATCGATTCGAGGTTGATATCGCACAGTATGGGGTAGGTGGGGGGCGGGGGCGTTGATTTAATATCACAACCCAGAATACCATATGTATAAACTATGTAGCGCAAACATAAGTTTGTTTCCTACCTTTTGATAGAATAAAACATAAATTAAAACGAATTTACAAACATTTCCTTCATATAGACTCAAAGGTATGAAGAGTACCAAACAGTATTCATGTTTTCTCCATGAACCTTTTGGAGTAAAGAAAATCCCTACTTCTAGTATCACAGTCAGTAATAGAAATATGAAGAGTTCTCAGAAAAGTCACGACAAATGTACATGACTGAAAACACAATTTTCTTATTTGCACAACCTCATCTATGTGTGATTTATGTAGCAAATTTCTGTGCATGAATCATGTACATAATTGCATCTTTTTTATGGTGGTCAGAATGGAGTATATCACTAGAAAAGTCAGCCAGTGCAAAGTAGCAGGCAAAGATTTTAAACCAGTTGTCAATGATAATTGATTTAGAACCATTGTTTCAAGTAGATGGAGAAAAGATGGTTTACATGAACAGTTGTTGTTTTCATTACAGTGATGACTTGATCAAGTTACTTAGAAAATGTGTTTTTTTTTTTCGTATTCATATAAAACGCTAGTCGAAAAAGTCAAGAAATGCCATGTTTAAGAGAAAGCAATAAAAGCTAGAGGCTCAAAACAGCATAATTCAGATGACTATGTCGTTGAAGCTGGAGAACATATTGACTTTAAAACTCATTATTTGTTTTGTAATGATGTTACATCCTTCGTGCTGCCTTCTGAATATCATAGGAAAGTGCTGTATTATTATTATTATTATTATTATTATTATCATTATTATTATTATTATTATTATTATTAATTGCTATGTTACATCCCTAGTTGGAAAAGCAGGATACTATAAGCCCAAAGGCTTCAACAGGGAAAATATGCTTGTCATAAATATTCCTATTCTTATGTGTACTGATATCGATCAGCAGGATGAGGAGTACACCAAAGTGTTTTATAGCAAAGGGTTCTGAGCAAAAACACAGGTAAGAAGAGGTTGTTAGGTACCTTATCTCTAAAGCTGACTTACCTGCAGCAGATACAAAACAAACTATGTTTAAAGACCAAATTTTTGTTATCACCATCTCATACCATATCCTCTGATAGGAACAAAATTTGGAACTATGTTGATCTGCAGCAGCGAAAGTATGAATACACACTTGGCACTAAAACCAAAGAAAGAAAACATCACGTTGAAGATATTAAGGCGTATTTCAAGGTTGCAGTAATTATCCTCTCATTACCGGATATGGCAAATATTGTGTCCTTCACTTCTGAAAAAACGAAAATACTCAACATGGTGAAGCAGGAGGGGAAAAGGAACAAGAAGCAGTAGCGGAGAGAATTATTCTTACAAGCAAAAAAGGAGAAGATACACTGTGAACATTAACCACAATATCGCTTGTTAGGGTGTTAGTGTAATTCTCTTAATCGTGCTTGATAAAGTGAAAAATAAGTTTCATAATTCTTTGCCTTTCATATTGATAAGGAACATAATTCTTGAGTACGCTTAACAACAGCAAACCAACAGATCTTCATATTGCGCGTTTTGTACCTATAGAGAGAAATAAGTCTTATATGTCTTCTTTATAAATACCATGTCTGTTGCTCTTATGGTAATATTCTTTTATTCTGCAACAGTAGCTCAGGATATAGATAAAAGAGAAATTTTATGCTGCTCAAATAACTTTGATTGTTAGATATCCTCACATATTTTTTGTTTTAAATGTGCCATTCAGCCATAATGATCCTCACTCAGACTGAGATGTCAATAAGCTCAGGGTGGTCTGCCAATGAACCCAAGACAATCTTAAGGTAAATAATGGAAGAAAGCTATAAACCTGTGAAATTTAGGGTTCGAGAAGTGGCTCAAGATAGGTTCAAACAACCTCCAATGACATTTCACATGGCAGTGTGACAGATACCCTCTCCAGTCTTCCATTGTTATCTTATCTTTTCTTTTATGCATACCTCTGAGCTTCACTTCACATTTATGAAGAACGTGGTATCCCTGGAAGCATGTCCAGGGTGGAGTTGGAACAACACACCAGAAAAGGGCAGCAAGCATGAGAGTGGAACCAGAAGCGAGCGGGTGTGAAGAATGTGCCAATTTAAATTAAGAATGGAGTCAGGACTGAACATGTAGACTAGATGTCCAGTCATGTAAAAACTGATTCCTTAAATGCTAGAAAGCATTTAGGTAATTTCTGATGATGGTTCTGTTTTTTATCTTTTATATTCTCACGTTTCATGAAAATGTAGAAATACTTTGTACATGTCACCACTGCAAGTGGGACGGGCAGTAGTTGATGTTAAATCATCAGCTGAAAAGCACCCATGTGCTTCAAAGTTCATTCTGCCTCTTCACGCCTAGAATGGGTCAGACACTGTTGCCGCCACTATAACATTCGGGAAAAAGCGAGCGTTGAATGCTATGAAAAATCATTAACCCAGAGCCCCTCTCTGTTGTAGATGACACCTCAGCAGAGTTGGGTGAAATTTTTCCATCTGCAATAGCATTCCTGTGTACCTGTCTTGGAAGAACATTGGCTCTGGGACCAAGAATAAACTGTGCACCATCCCACCTAACTTAGAAGCTGTCCAATTTAAACATCAGGCGAGCACATTACTAGATGGCTCATTATAGTGTGAAGCATTGCCAGGTGTACCACCAATGCTTGAAGCAACAGAGTTTGAGTAAGGAGAAGAGATTTTCCTGAAACCCATGACAATCTCATCTGATCATGCCGGCCTCAAAAGAAGTCCTATTAAGGTGAGAGGCATCTCGATGTAAAGGTGGAAACTGTAGAGGTAGTAGAATATGCCGCACTATCTTGTGTGCATGTGAAAGGGGATCATTATGTGCGAGCCCGTTGACTAGGAAATTTGATGTAGAGGGGAATGCTAACGATGAAACTAGGATGATGTAGATGGGTGTGCTCATAATTATGATGCTGTTCACGATAAGCATGGTATATATTAGTGGACATGGATTTAATGTATTATGCATGTACACTGTATATGCTATTAAAAGATAATCTTAATACAAAATAAATATTGTAGCTTGCACCCCCCGCCCCCCTTGGATTCAATAGTCTTAAACACGTTTAATGACAAAATTCCTTAAAAATGGCCAATAAATGTTCAATAACATATAATTTATGCCTTTGGCCGAAAATAACATTTACTTTAACCTTATCGCATGATATAGACCTCATATTGACTACAACATCTCGTAAGTGAATCAAGCACCCTAAAAACCATGAAATGTACTCCAAGAACTTCAAAATCGGTCCGTTAGTTATCGACATATTGTGCGAGGTATCGTCGGCGGCAGCCTTGGATATAACCCACAGCTTGAATTTGATCTTATCATCCAGAAATAGTATCTACAGTGCCTAAGGATCACAAAAAAAATGTATAAACCTCTACTTTTTTTTTTTTTTTTTTTTTTTTTGAGGAGGTTCATCTGTAAATTGGAATTTTTCTTCTTGGCTATAACGTTCTTAGTGTTAATATTTCATGTAATTATCCCTCATTCTGTTTCTACGATCAAAGTAATTCTAATCATGCTGACAGCCATTAAGAAAGTGATTCTTATAAGTAAGTACTACTACTACTGCTTAGTGGTATTGGCAGTAGTAAAAATAATCATGATTTTCGTAGCATTGTTAGTAAAAAAGTAAAAATAAAAAAAACGTCTAAGCGCCATATTCCTACTTCTCTCGTGCTTATGCTGAGACAATGGTCTCATTTTTCTGAGTACCATTCTCCCAAGTATTATACTCATTTACTTTTTCAATCCTTCCATTGTTAATACCAGTTCTTTTCTTCCTGACTTTTGTGTGTGTGTGTGTGCCATAACGAAAACCATTGATTTTGAAGGATTGGTGGTAAAAGTAAATTGCTCAATCTCTTCCATACAGCAGCAGTTGCCTATGAATGTTTGTACTTTATATCTGTTACTATTGTAGAACATAATGTCTGTAACATATATCGGGACTTCGATTTTGATGTTGGAGTGAATAGATCATAATTTGGGACAAAAAATGTACCTTGTTTTACATTCCTTAATTGAGTCCTTCAAGAATGAATCGACACATACTACCTATGTTATTACCACTATTACGGTTTCTATAAGCTTATGAGAGAGAGAGAGAGAGAGAGAGAGAGAGAGAGAGAGAGAGAGAGAGAGAGAGAGAGAGAGAGAGAGAGAGAGAGAGATAACTTTCCAGAAAGCCCTGGGCACCTCCTTTGGTCGAATGCAGTGGATTGAATCCCTGATATAGTCAGGTGTAATGTGGCAATATTTCCATACTAAGCATTACTTTCCTATCTCCACCTATGCACCCCTTCCTTCATAGTGTTCTATTCCTTTTTCTTCATTCTCCCGCTATTCTTCAACTTCCAACTACCATAACATTCTCCTCTTCCTTCCCATTTTCTCACTCTGGTCTTTTAACCTCCCGCAACGCCTCCCACCATCCTCCAACTCACTTCTACTCTTGTTTCTTTCATTATTCCTCCATCATTTTTTCCTTTAGTCGTTTGAACTCCATATTCGTGTCTACCTCTTCTTCGATTTCTTTCCTTCAACTCGAAACCCATTCACTCTGCGAGGAGGCGATTTAATTCATAAACAGAATCTCATATGTAGTTATCTCATACAAGAATAAAAACCAAGATGAGCCAATTAAGGGGAAACACGAGTAACAATTTCTGTTTGTTTAGAAGAGAACTACAATTTGCATATGCAAACACCCACATTCACTGAGAGAGAGAGAGAGAGAGAGAGAGAGAGAGAGAGAGAGAGAGAGAGAGAGAGAGAGAGAGAGAGAGATTTCTTCGCTTTTTTAGGGCATTTTATCGTTTCGAAGTTTTTTAGTAAATGTTTACAAGCATTTTTTTTTCTTTGCAGGATGAATGGGTCTTATAAGCAGCAAGTTAGTTGAAGTCTTCCGTAGATGGCATTCTTTTGTTTATGATTTCCCTTTTTTTTTATTCATTTTTTTTGTAACGGGAGGGTTGTAAAAAAAAAAGAAATTCATATACTTTTAAGTACTGAGAAGCACAGATGTTTCCTTACAATGGTCTTTTTGTAAAGATGCAACAGGTATCAACGACGAGAATTAATTGTACCTAAAAAAGGCCCCCATTAATTAACGTAGAACTAATGAGTATTAAGAGGAATGAATTTTGATACCTCTTATGAAATAACCTTTCAATTACTATGAGATTCAGGGCCTCTGTAACACGGTTTTTTCGCAATAAATTTTTATCTATGAATTTCGTAAATATAACGCTTATTCAGAATGCACATTATATCTACACATAAATTTTGACTATATTCTACATTACGTAGGTTGAATATATTTGCTACTTATAATGTAAAAGTGACGTTTTTTGAAGACGGGCCAACTTACTCAGAGAAAAGGTTTCGAATGCACTCGTTACGTAACCTATGACGGCATTTCTTCCCTCTTTCTCGATCGATGATTGGCTATACGTAACGAAAGCTATACCTCTGCCAACAATGACACAAAAGTTTATATAAAAGCAAAGCAGTACACCTTTATAAACTCTGAAACCTCTCCACTGATAATTGTCATAATGAACAAACCAACAAAATATGTTAATAAATACAAAAACACTTTGATTATTAGTCTAACTCCCAATATAAGTTTCCTAAGAAATTACAGTCTACTTTATAGGTCACAATCAGATTGACAAGGTGTAGGGAATAGTTGGTAATTTTCAAAAACGTAGTAGACAAGCTTGATTTGATAACTGCTATATCCAATGTCAAGCAATTTTTATTTATTGTCTATCTACCTACCTATTTACTGAAAAAAAAAAGCCGGTACCGTATTTTGGCTTTAAACCTTCACCAATACTTATCGTCAGAATGATGACTTCATGAGGCTCCACCCACTTTGGCCTCGTTATAATTCAGGATAACACTGAAGGCTATCATGGGCATTGTTGGATTATAAAATTTAAATTCTGGCTATAAAAACCCAATTCTCGAGTAGTTGTAAGAAGTGCTAAATGATCCTCAAGGATCCCAGCAGTTGCCCTAAACGTTTAATTCATGTATACTACTGTTGTGGCACTACTGCTACAGTAGTATTACTACGCTAGCACAGATACCCCACCCACATTTATGTATCGTTCCGCCATTCATAAAATTCATAAAGTCTTTGTCATATTTTTCCACTGTGCAATAAGCCATGGCCTCATCAGAAATTAAGTTTAACATTAGATGATAGGTTATTTCATTAAGTTGTTATTGCCGATGTTGAAGCTAAAGATAAAGTATGGTATCATTCCTTCATTGCATTATCATCTTTACTACTATTTGTTTGGCTACATGTAGTAATTATTTTAAAGGATAAATTAATTATGTTCACTTTACTTCTATAAATTCCCATTAGATGTACAAATAAAACTCCTAAAACTATTCATGATTTATTTACAAAATGCAGTCATGCCCAAAACATAGCCAAAAATCTTATTTTAACAAAAATAGTTATATAAAGACTGTTTACATACAATCTCTCTCTTTCTCTCTCTCTCTCTCTCTCTTGGTGGCATAGTGAATAGCTAACGGAAATGTTCAAAAGCCTGAATGGCATTACAAGTATAATAATCATGTTACTCTAAATACAAATCAGACCATAAACATTGGATTTAAACTAGAAACTGAATAATTACCTATTCAGGCTATAGTAAATATGACCACGGGCTTTCTCTTGACTGTATAAGGTTACAAGTCGTAAGACAAATGCAGTTTTGCAACCACGGGGGCAATTCCAAATCCTGTTAGCCATTCTTGACTGTTATGGGTTTCAGAGGCGATGGAACAAGGTGAATGGGTGTCTGGTGGATGGGCGGGGCAAAATTTTGTCAAAAGGTGTTTACATTGCTTACGTAATGAATGTTTTCGACTCTTGGCTCGTTATCACTGGCCATGGCGTCAGCTAGATCATTTTTACTCTATAAGAATTAAAACTATCGGGTTTAGATTATTGATAATGCTGACAAAATTTGTGTGTGGTTGTAAAATATACATATGTCAACTTTCAGCTACATCCGATGCATTGATAAGGAGCAAAGTCCAAAAAACCGTGTTACAGAGGCCCTGAATCTCATAGTAGATCGTATTAAAATCACAGAAACTGTTGGTCTCATCCTCAGACCATCGATAACTGTAATGTTTAAAGGTTTAAAGGCCACTCATGAATGGCAGAGGCAAGAGATAGTGACATTGCCGTATCAGGCACGACAATGCCCTAGAGGCAGACCATATTACATATAATCAATTCCCAAGCTCCCTCTCCACCCAAGCTAAGACCAAGGAGTGCTAGACAGTGGCTGCTGATGACTCATGAGATGGTCTGTATAGGCTCCCTCAAAATCCCCATCCTTAGCTCACAAGGATGGTGATGTTGCATTGACATAAGGAACTAACGAGTTTGAGAGGGACTTGAACACCAGTCTGGCAATCAGGGTTAAAAGAATACCTTGGCCTTGAATAATTATTTTCAAGGCCGTAAAATAAATAATTCATATACCTTACAAGTTTAGTGATGCTTAGGAAAAGAAGAGAAGCAACCAAAACTAACCATCCTTATTATTTGGTTGGTTATAGGTTCATCGTGCCATACGTCAGATACCTTATAATAACGGCATGTAACCATGTAACAGCCCTTGAATTCGTAAAGTAATAACCTTAGAGAGAGAGAGAGAGAGAGAGAGAGAGAGAGAGAGAGAGAGAGAGAGAGAGAGAGAGGTCTATCAATAATAAGCTTTTTCTGTCACGATAATAGTGAGAGAGAAGCTCTTTCTGTGTGTGTGTGCGGAAGGATGGAATCCTTTGATGTTCCTAATTGGAATGACGAATACACCTGGCTTGCTACTTTTTTCCTCTGGGAAGCCTTTGTTCCTCGGAAGAAAAGGTATCTCAGAGTATATCTCCCTTTCTGTTAACGACTACTGTTTCGAGAGGGTAACTAGTGCTTACAGACCTTAGGGGTTGGGGTGGGGTAACCCTATGATACCGACTGCCTCCTGTGGTTCCAGGAGAACATTGATTTTCAGGTCTTGTAATATTCTGCCAGTTTTACATTATCTCCCGAACCTCCTATCTGTTCTCTGCTATTTGGTCCTTCAATTTCTTTACAGCCCTATGTTGTATTTCCAGTCATATTTGTCTTTCCAAATCTTATTTCGAATATCCTGTCTTCTATTGTCCTTCAGTTGAAATACTGCACCTGACCTGCCTTCTGCTGTTTTCACAGCGATGTGTTGTTGTTGTGTTTTGTAATAGTTCTATTTTTAATCAACCTCAGATTTCTTTCATGTTCTCGTTTTATTCTGCCTAACGACGTTTTTAGTCCTTAATAATCGTTCCTATCTAGTTTTGCGTTGTCCTTCCAGTGTTAGATTTTTGGTCTCCTGTTTTCTTCTGAGACATAATTTTTCATATGCATGTGCCCGCTTACACTTAAATTAATGAATTATGGATGGATTAGCCATCAGTGCAGAAAACTTCCTCCGTAAGATTCTACAAGTTGCCATTACACAGATTAGCTGTCAGTAGTACGTCGAATATCTTCTCACAATCCTTGTCACCGTTACAATCGCAATATTTCCTGTTAACATTACAGTCATTATTATCTCTAGAAGATTTTTTTCTTTATCGTCGTAGTGCTAGTTTAAGATGTTGCCCATTTTCGTTGGATTGTAAAATTTCATGAAGTATTTTCATTGTTATCAGAGATCATGAAAATATATCTCAAAACAAGATAATAAACGCAGGATAGAATTCATAACAAAACTATTGACGATTAATCTTGTTTTGTACACCATATTTTCCTTTGCTACAATCTTTCGCTAGCTAACTAACAAACTTGAAAATTCTCCTCCATGTTTCTATTAAAATATTTACCATTTATAAATATTATTAATTATATTAAAAACTAACTATTTTTTGTTTACCCTAGAACGTGAAATGATAAATTTCAGTTGTTTCTTCCACTAGATACCTCGGAATTCTTATGAAGAAACTAATCAATCAAATGCTTGTATGCCTAGTGCATCTTATTTCAGTCTTACTTTGCCGCTAAACAAGTCAGTTTCTTATCTAGGAGAATTACAATCTTGACATGTTGCCCTCCAATAATTTTCACTGAGGTTGTTGTTACTGGTGTTTCCAAGGCCCCAGCAACCCATTGATATACTACTGCTAGAGAGTTATTGGCTCATTTGACAGGCCAGACAGTATTACATTGGATCCGTCTCTCTGGTTACGACCCATTTTTCTGTTGCCCACACATACACTGAATAGTCTGGCATAATTCTGCTACATTTTCCTCTATCCTCATACACCTGACAACAATGAGATTACTAAACA
>NC_090763.1:32398352-32405852 GCF_036898095.1 Palaemon carinicauda
GTGCAATTCTGTCTTCAAGGGTTGGTAGTCCGGTTTCCAACCTTAGGTTGCACAGTCTTGTCCACATTGGGGCTCCCAACATGAGCCTCATGGCATTGTTTTGAATCACTTCAATTGTGCTTTTTTGTAGATCTGTTAGATCTGTTGTCGGATTCCTGGCTGTCATTGTCGGACCCTTCCACCGAAGGGGCCCCGTACCACTTATCTATGGCTGTCCTCACTTCTCGTTGAACTTGCTTGTTACTATAGTCGTTGTTGATGAGGACCTGTGCGGTCCTTTCCAGCTCCTTGTGGGTGTCAGTCCAAGTCGAGCAGTGGGACAGGGCCCTACGGACAAAGGCCTTGATGTGTCCTTCACTTTACCCTCGAACATAGCATTGACAACCGCCTCCCATTCCTGGATGTCTTGATCTCTTCTACCGACGAAGGTTTCCAGACCACCGTCTACACTAATCCCACTAACCTGGGCATGTGTCTTAACGGAGATAGCGAGTGTCCTGCTCGTTACAAGGCCTCGACCATCAAGGCCTTTGTCCATAGGGCCCTGTCACACTGCTCGACTTGGACTGACACCCACAAGGAGCTGGAAAGGACCGCACAGGTCCTCATCAACAACGGCTATAGTAACAAGCAAGTTCAACGAGAAGTGAGGACAGCCATAGATAAGTGGTACGGGGCCCCTTCGGTGGAAGGGTCCGACAATGATAGCCAGGAATCCGACGACACCACAGCCAGATCCGACACCTCCAACAACGGACCTAAGGACATCAGACTATACTACAAAGGCCTCATGCACTCCGAATATCAACGGGACGAAAAGGCCATCAAGGACATCATCAAAAATAACGTTTCATCCACCGACGTGAACACGAAAGTAAAGCTCATCATTTACTACCAGACAAGGAAAACACGCAGCTTGATTATGAAGAATAACCCAGCGCCCCCCGAGAACGATCCTTTGAAGAAGACTAATGTGGTCTACTCCTACCAATGCCCAGTCCGTGGATGCCCCGGCCAGTACATAGGAATGACCACTATGAAGCTCTCGAAAAGGATCTTGTGCCACGTGCAGCAAGGGGCCATCAAAAATCATGCTTTACAACGACACAACTCACAGATTAGCAGGACGGACATCGTTGCTAACACCGAAATTATCGGTAGCACCACAGACAGCAGGCGTTTACGTATTTTGGAAGCCTTGCTTATCCAAAGTGAGAGACCATCATTGAATACCACACAAGAAATGTTCCTGCTACCATCATGTCGACGTACTAACGTACGTAATCAAGAATCAGACACCCAGAATCAAGACAACCCCGATCGTGACACCTCTACAAACGAAGAAATCGTCAGACCTAACGTGAACTTTGGCGGCGAACATGGCCCGGAATTTCAGCCTGATGAACGTAGGAATGTGCTGACTGAGCCCCAGCCCGTCTCGGTGCGCGCCTCGACCAATCAGAGAGCTCAGATACCCTCCTCAGCCCAGTCCACTGAGCGAGAGAGGAGCTTGCCTGAATCTTTTTCTGGCTCGGAGCGCGCCTTGACCAATCAGGATCCAGGATCCCTTCCTACCTCTCACACCAGGAATCATACCAGAGCTCGTCGTGCACCTGCCACCAGCACCTACAACCTCCGCTCGACCTATCAGAAAATTTGGGACCTTCGCTCGACCAATCAGAAAATTCGAGGCCTTCTCTACGAACCAGACTAGGCATATATAAGGACCCAGATTCAGCCAGAGCCTCAGTTCTCACTCAGATCCCACTGAGAGAGGACCATCACTGCTGCTCCTGCCTGCTGACTGCCGACATCTTCTGCCGCCGTTACTGGCTGTTGCCTGCTCCCTCTTCACTTGGCTGATACATTCAGCCTCCTGAAGAGACCACCGCCACCGCCGCCTCCGCCGATAAATCGCCGATTTCGCCGACGTTTTTCGCCGAAATCGTCGCCGATTTTCGCCGTTTTTTCGACGATTTCTGTTGCAGTTTTTGCTGTACTGACAAGGGCCTTGCCCCTGAATTGGCTGTAATCAGCCCCCTCATATAAAGAAAATTAAATTGACAATATAAGCTAAGCTTTGCCTCCAACTACATAACTTTACCTTACTAATAGATCCTCCTGTGGAAAATCTGGTAGCCGTTGTGGTCTTAAAACTCCAGTAGAAGCAGGGCCCAAGGGTCAAAAACTCCCACTCTCGCTGTCTGTGGCAAGTGGCATAGGGCTGTTAGGCTTGGCGCCTATAAGCCAAGTTGTCTGATAAATAATAGGTTGTTATTCTTGGTAACTGGCGAAATAAGCCAGTATTCAAATAGGGTCAGGAATCAGCTCAAATAAAAACTTTTAGGTCTCCACTGAGTTTTGATTATTACCCCCAACCTCCCTACCTGCAGGAATAGACTGCTTAGTGCTTGAACGCAGTAAGAAGGCTCCCCAACAGCTATTTGTGTAGGCTAGTACTTAGCTAAAAAGAGTTAGTTTCAGCACTGCTCTAGCAATAGGTTAGTTAGCATAACCCCCATATAACTAACGAATTTGTGTTTCATTTTCAGATTATGTAATTCATTCTTATAACTTCTACTATAACTTTGCTTGGGGCCCTAGGGCTTAAAGGGTTGGACAACCCCACCAGGCACACTGTCTGTCTCTCTATATGGTCTCTGATCATATACTAACCCATCTTGAAAAAAAGGACTTATCCTGGAATCAACTTTATGAGATCGTACTAGAAGCTCTAGCAACTGGTGAAATGGATATGGACCCCGACCTGCAACCCCTTCTAACTGAACTTGATAAGGAAGCCGAACAGGAACTCATGGACAATGAACAAAAACGAATGGAACAGAACCAAGACCAAACAAACCGGAAGAGGACCAACGACAACGACTCTGATGGAGAAGGAAACCTACCTTGGCAGGAAGTAAGAAGAAAAAAGAAACTTCCTAGAAGGAGCCAACCAGGGAATGTTGTACCCACCCAGCAAGAAAACCTCACCGCAGGAAGCAGCAACCAGCCTGCTAGAGAAAACAAGACCTATTTTTTTAGGGTCTTAGCTGGTAACCCATCAGAGGCCTTCAAGGCTATTGCTGCCTTTGAAAGCAAACACAAGAACATTCAGATGATTGCTAAACCAAACAGGCAAGGACAGTGGACCATATCCACCAAGGACACCAGAGCACTGATTACCTTGCGAAGCACCTCAGACATTAAGCTATTGGAGCTTAAAGAAGAGGAAAAATTAAAAAAAGCAGTTGTGGTTGGCTACCCAACTGATATGATGGAAAGCCATCTAATTAAATTACCAAATATCACTGCAGCAGAAAGGATGAAGAACAAGGCAGGCTTCCTTACAAAAGCCATACTGGTGACTTTTAAGGGTCCACACCCACGAAGAGTCGACCTAGGCATCTTTGGCAGCTTCAGGGTCAACAAATATTACCCAGATCCCCTCAGATGTTACAACTGCCAGAAGTATGGGCATCACAAGGACCAATGCCAAGCAAAGGTCCCAACCTGTGCTGTCTGCAGCCTTAAGCACCCCACACAGGAGTGCATTGACAAGAAGGCTGCTGGAATACCCACAGTCAAAAAGTGTTCAAATTGTAAGAAAGGGCATACTGCAATGGCCTGGGGGTAATTGCTGCCCTCCCCAAAGACAAAAGGGACCCATCAAGAGGAAGAGCGGCCCCCAAACCTCTACCCAGAAGGAGATTTTATACCCAGGAGGAGCTAAACAGGCACTCCAACTCCAGAACAAGAACCAGGTCAGTATCTAAACCCAGAGCCAGATCTACCTCCAAGGCTCCAACCGAAGGTCCGAAACCACTGCCTAGGACCATCTTCATAAAGACCACGGTCCTAAAAGACAAATTGACCGAACTAGTCACTCAGGCCGTGACTGGAAAAATCAATGCTGCAACAATTGCTACCAGCATTGAACAAGTCCTAAAAGACTTGCTCTCCAGGAATAAGTCCTCCCAATCCCCCTCTCTTGCTATCCAGGAGATCACTTCTCACTCCTCACCAACCACACCTACCATTCCATCACCTCAATCACCCGTTCCTTCCACATCCTCCACTTCAGTCCCCGCACCTATCATACCACTCACCCCATCCATCATCCCATCATCCACTCTCACCCCATCCACCTCATCCACTTCATCCTCCGAGGTCAAGGCAATTGCCTTTGCCCCTAGGGACCCAAGACAATACTCTTCAACCTACACCAAGGAGTAAGAGTTCTGAACTGGAACTCAGCCGGTGTTAGATCAAAGATCTCCTCCCTAATTGCAATATGCAAAACTGAGAATGTAGATGTCATCCTGCTACAAGAAACCAATCTTCCAGCAGGAAAGAAACTAAAAATCCCAGGCTACAATGCCTACATCGCACCACAGATAGGCACAGACAGAGGACTAGCTACATTAGTTAAAACTAGCATACCAACAACAAGGTTACACAACCCTATTCCCTGTGGCACCAACATAGAGACACTAGCAGTAACAATAACATTACTGAATCAAAAAATAGACATATACAACATATACAGAAAATTACATAGGGAGGATACAGGAGAGTTACAACTAACTCAACTCTTTGCTCATACAGAAAGAACACCAACAATTATCTGCGGGGATTTTAATGCACATCACCCCATACTATCATCCCCATCAAGGACAAACCCCTCAGGGGAACACATAGCTTTCACCCTGGATGAATTTGAAGGAGTCTCCCTCCTAAACACAGGGCAACCTACACACATAAGAGGTGGAAGACTAGATCTGACTTTTGCCACAACAGCCATTAGACACCTAACCAAGTGGCAAGTACACTCAACCCTGATAAGTGATCACTTTGCCACAGTGACAGAATTGGACTTACAACAACTACCTCCAGGACCTAGCAGACTGGGTCTGCTTTCAAACAACCATAGAGGAATGGGCAATCAGCTACGCTCCTCCAGAGGACATAGACCAACTAGAAAAAGACCTAGTTGAGGCCTTCCACAATGCAGCCAACAGAGCTATGCCACTAAAAACAACACAAGGTAGTTACACTTACAAAGACTCCTGGTACTACTGCCCAGAAGTCAGAAGACTAAAAACCAGACTAAACAGAGTCACAAAAATATACAGAAGAAGATCCACAGTAGAAAACAGAGAGCTACTACAAACAGTCAAAACTGAAACAAATGAAAGAATCCATGAAATCAGAATTGAAAAATGGATGGAATGGTGCTCAAGCCTGTCAGGATACACCAATCTAACTCAGCTTTGGAAATGGCTAGGCAGAGTAGCCGGAAAAAAGAGAAAGACACCAATTGCCACACACCCACACCCACATGAGGAGGCTGAAAGAATTGCAACATCCTTTGCAAACAGAACACTGTCAATCAATCTCTCCCCCGAAACCAGAATGCAACAAGAGCAACTGGCACCATCAAGATGGGAAGAGATCAACACAGCCTGCCTTCAGCAGGATGACACAGACACCCCATACACAGTTGAGGAGCTAAGAGCAGTACAAAAGACAGGGAAAGACACTGCACCTGGAGCTGACAAAATCACCTACACAATGATCAAACACATGGGTCCAGCAGGAGAAACTGCATTCCTAAGATTACTAAACAAAACACACCTAGAGCACATAAGGCCTCAAACCTGGAGACAACAAGATACACAGCCAATCCCCAAGCCAAAGGATCCAACAAATCCCAGGCCAATAGCCTTGGTATCCTGTATAGAAAAAACAGGAGAAAAAATGGTCTTAAACAGATTAAAGTACAAAATTGGCCCCCTAAACAAGCAGCTATATGCATATCAGGAGGGAATTGGAACCTCTGAATGCATCACAGATGTATTGAGCTGCATAAATCAGAACAAGGCAACAATAGTCTTCATAGACTTTGAAAAAGCCTTCGAGCTTGCAAGCCCAGTTGCAGTACTGCAATCAGTAGCCAAAAAAGGAGTCAAAGGACACCTACTAGCATGGACTAAAAACTACATGCTAGGAAGGCAAGCCAGAGTCAAATTTCAAGGAGTGATATCCACATATCATGAATTGGAAAATGGTACGCCACAAGGAGGAATTCTAAGCCCCCTCCTTTTCAACATCCTCATGGAAAATATAGCCTCACTTCAGCTACCTGAAGGAGTTAATATATTTATCTATGCAGATGATGTATGTGTAATAGCTCGAGGGCCAGTCAGGACAATTAAAATGCAAAGAGCACTCAATGCCATCAGCCACAAATCCAATGAGCTTGGACTAAAAATTAACATTGCCAAAACAAAAGCAATGACAATCAAAGCCCCAAACCCCGTACAACCACTCACAATAGGAATGGAACCCCTAGAATGGGTGGACCGATACACATACCTCGGGGTAATAATAGACAAACAGCTCACTTTCAAGCAAGAGATAAAAAATCTCAAGGAAAGAACAAATGCCAGAAATGCAGCTATGAGATATATGTGCAGGCTCAAGGATGGAGCAAATGAACACATCCAAAAGAAATACTATCTAGCCTGTTCCAGATCACTAGTAGACTATGCCGCCCCAACACTCCTGGGACTAACAGATCTACAAACAAGCACAATTGAAGTGATTCAAAACAATGCCATGAGGCTCATGTTGGGTGCCCCAATGTGGACAAGACTTTGCAACCTAAGGTTGGAAACCGGACTACCAACCCTCGAAGACAGAATTGCACTAAGAAATGCAAGCATAGTTGCAAAGATGTTCCTGTCAGACAGAGACTCAATCACCAAAAGACGAGTAAGAGAGGAACTATTCAAACATCCTGAAGTACAAACCCCAGATTCTTATGGCAAAGACCATAGCAATAACATCAAAAGACTTGGCCTTACAGAAACAATCCTACAATTAAAACCTGACACAGCACAAAGCACTATACACATTCCACCATGGAAAAAACAAGTTGCTAAATTCAACTACACCAAACTCCCAAGGGCAAAAGAAAACTGCACAATAGAAGAACTCAGAAACGCAGCAGAAGCAGCTATAACCTCAGTAGAAACAACAGGGGCACAGATCTACTATACTGATGGTACAGTAGATCCTGGAACCCAAACAGCAGGAGCGGCAGTTCACTCCTGCAAGTTCACAGCTTGCTGGAGAACATCCAACAATGTCTCCACCCTGCAGACAGAGCTTGTCGCAATACAGCAAGCATTAAAATACTCTATTGAAAATGAGGAAGGACCAGTAGTCATCCATACTGACTCACGATCCTCAGTGCAGGTCCTACAGCAGGACAAAAACAAAGAAAACAAATCCCTGATAGCGGACATTAAAATCCTCTTACATCAACATAATGAAAGAAACAGACTAGTAACTATAAACTGGATCCCCAGTCACATCGGGATACCAGGGAATGAAAAGGCTGATGAGCTAGCCAAAAGCACCAAACACATTCACAATGTACAGGTGCACATACAGCCTGCACTGCAACAAATCAAAAGCAAAATAAAGACACAG
>NC_090763.1:32415852-32423352 GCF_036898095.1 Palaemon carinicauda
TATATTTATATGTATACACATATACATACCTACATATATACATAAATACATGCATATATATATATATATATATATATATATATATATATATATATATATATATATATATATATATATATATATATATATATATATTACTGTATATATATGGGTTATGGAAAAAATCCGCGAAGTGGTGAATCCGCGATGGTCGAACCGCGAAGTAGCGAGGGTTCACTGTACCGGTGCAGCTCAGTCTTTGATTCTAAGGGAGGCATTACCTTGTAATTTTGTACCCAAAAGTGGGGAATTTGTGTTATTGGCTGGTTTTCCTGATTCCGTAAAGTGGTATGCTATTGAAAATTTTAATTTAATCTGCCCTTCCTTTGCAGGGAATTTGAAATTGGCCATAGTTGATAAATTCCCGGTTAAGGAGGTTGATGTTGTGTTAGGGAATGATGTGGCTATGAAGAATAATAATTGTCCGATATTGATAAACCCTGATAGTGAAGTAGCAGCAGTTACTCGTTCTAGTGCTAGAATTGTTGACGCTCCAGAGTCAACAATTGATGTAGATTTAAGTAGTTTAGATCGTAGAAATAGCCTAGCTGTAGATCTTGGAATGGTAACGGACACGTTAAATTGGACTACTGAAGAGCTAATCAAAGCCCAGAAATAGAATTTTTTCGCGTTACGAAGTATAGCGAAAAATAATTGTCCTAACGACATGTAAGCAGATCTTAAGTGTCTTGTTACTTAAGTTCAGTTGTTATGTAGGCAGTGGCCAATGAGAATTTAGTGTTGGGTGAAACGTATTCGATGTTTGAAGAGGTATTTAGGAAGTGGTCACTTTCTAGCGCACGCTAGCCCGAGCAAGTCGAATTTATTATCCAGGACGCCAGGCAGGGTCAAATACAGCTTCAGATGTGAATAGTGTTTTCACGTTAGCAATCAGAATGCTGAAACCGTTTCAAGAAGTGATGGACAATCTATTATCCGATTTCCAGCAGAATATTCAACAAGTATCCGCACCTCGTTAAAGTATAATGGAAAACCATTTGAATGAGCATCGCGTTATTTTGAGGAAACTGATACGAAAATGTTAGCATTAGATGCGATTGTTTATCAACTTGGAGGACAAGGAACATCTAAAACTGCTGCAGAAACGAGTTAGTACGCAAAGAGCAGCATCGCCGAAAGTGTCAAGCTAGTTAAAGATTGAGGGAAAGTGTGGATTCATATCAACTTTGATGGAAGAGGTCTAGAGCTCAATAAAGGCCGAGAGTTGACATTGGAGCCAGGAATGTACCAAGAAAGACGTCGAAAAGATAAGTGAAAATATAGCTGTTTTTATTTTTGTATACTTAGCAGTTGGTACAAGGAAATTGGAACATTGTGTTTATTTTATTTTATTGTTTTAATAGCCTGTTGGTTGTTGTTATTCACAATACATTGAACAGAATTAGATTGGGTCCGGTAAGATAGTCATTGACGTCTAAAAGGGCGATCACAAAATTCCATTTCAAAACCGTTACTGTGGTTGTTGGATTGGGTAACAATAGGTCAGAAAGGGACGAATCAGAATTTATTAAGAGAATGGGTGACACCGGTATCAGAAAAACTAAGAAATAATTCCTTTGACGGTGACCAAGAATGGAAATGGTAAGCAAAGGCTGGTTTTTTATTACAAACTTTTTAAGGATTTAATCAGTCTACAGTCTGCTTATCGCATAGAAATCTATTAAAACGTTGCCAATATCTTTCTCATTGGGGAAAAATTTAAAAAGTTTTTTATAATGGATATTCTTTAGATATTTTTGAAGCGGCGGTACATCTTTACTAAAGTTCTTAAGTCTGTTAGATATTGGAGATCTAAGGGAGTGAAGATTGAAGTATTTTTAGATGATGGCATAGCTGCGGATGGTTTATTTGAAGGGGCATTGGATGCTAGCTATTTACTTTAAAAGCTTCAAGATTTGGATTTATTTACAAGAAAGTATAATTGGTTTTCAGACTCTAAATTGTATTTGGAAAGGTTTACAGAGGACGAATACTGAAGGCGAATTTCGTAACTACAGTGTTAGGATAAACTATGTCGTTAAAGACCTTGTTTAGATGCCAAACATTCTGAATTAACGAAAACGTTATTTTAACGAATATCTTTTGGACAGAATTGTCTGTTACATAATTTCCACGAAATTTGTCGTGAAAGGTATTGTTAAAATGAAAACGATAAAGTATTTCTGTATTTTTACATATTGAGCAAAGCTAGTTGAGAACTTAATGAAGAAATGTCAGATGCTCCGGTTGAGAGCACGTTTTGACGCAGAAATTCATTCTTTTTATTTTGGTCCTTACTTTAACTATATACTTGCATCAGACTTATTTAACCTATTACTTCATTGTGACGCCTAAGATGTAGGCAGTTTATCACTATATTGTGACGCCTCAGGTGTAGGCAGTTTATCACTATATTGTGACGCCTCAGGTGTAGGCAGTTTATCACTATATTGTGACGCCTCAGGTGTAGGCAGTTTATCACTATATTTGTGACGCCTCAGGTGTAGGCAGTTTATCACTATATTGTGACGCCTCAGGTGTAGGCAGTTTATCACTATATTGTGACGCCTCAGGTGTAGGCAGTTTATCACTATATTGTGACGCCTCAGATGTAGGCAGTTTATCACTCTATTGTGACGCCTCTGGTGTTGGGAAATTTATATGTTGTGACACCTCAGTAGTAGGTTTGGAGTAATTCTTAAGTTTTTAGCGATGAATACAGCGCATTTTTTTTTTTTTCATATCATGAAAAGAGTGGTTGGAAACTGGACAGCAAATTAATCTTTAAAATTAAACATGAAGGAGCAGGAGGCAGTCGACAGAATTATGTAAAGTACTTTGGCAATGTTTGAACGTTGTTCCAGATAAAATTTTCGATTTTAATGCAAGTAGGTAGCAAAAAGCCAGATTTGGAAATCATAGAAAACCAAAGAATTTAAACTTGTACTGAATACACTGTTCAGGTCATCAATGTATGTAAGCCCAGAAAGAGTACAAAAGAGCGGATTTTTTGAAGTGTTGTCAACTAACATGGATGAATGGTCAATTCTTTTTACATTTTTCAGAGTTATGGACTTGTGAGAGTTATTAATTCTTTAGACTGTTTTGCTACTTTTAAAAATATGTTGAGGTTTTTAATCTCTAATATTGGTGTCCAGGTACAGAGGCAATTGATGCTTTAACTTGAGGTTTGGTGCTTTATACCAAAGGTTATTAATAAAATGGAGGTAAAAATTCTTAAGTAGAATATTCCTGAGTGAAAGTCCTCTGCATCTTGACTGTTCATATTAACGAGGGAAACTTTATTGTTAAACTTTGAGTGTTTACGTAACAAAGGTTTTATTACACGGCAAAGATAAGGAGAGAGAGAGAAAAAAAAAAAAAAAAAAAAAAAAAAGGAAATTTTTCGCTGAAATTTAACTTTGATATAGAAGGTAAAGGTTTTTGAAATTACAAGTATATATGTACATTGTTTTATTTTTGGAATCTGCTTTCCAGGATCGTGAATGCAATGAAATGCCAGCAGTCGTCTTTAACGGTGGCATCTAATTTGGACAGGAAATTGGGGGACCTCAGTTGTCATGAGCATCTTCTATCATCGATGAATGGCAGCACCGACAAGGCCTACAAATTTGTCTTTCATCAAAGAGAAACTTACAATAATGGTCACGAGCAAAGCGAAATGCCATTGTATGTTGCTTTATTTATCACGCTTCTATTAGATTCCGGCGTTTTAGTAATCTCCAGTGATCAAGCTATTTATGCCATAACGTGCATGCATGAAATGAGGGGTTACATAGATCCAACGGAAAATTCACTTGTTAAATCTTTGCAAGCACCTGTGAAACATTAAGCTGGTAGATCGGTGCATACAAAGGATCTTTTTGATAATATGGTGTTGCAGAATCCGTGCGGATTATATTTTCCTATATTGAAAAACTTCTTTATTATTTTGATAGATCATTAAAGTTTTCTTATCTGAGATTTGGGGAATTAAGTTTATTGTAATTTGAAGATTTCTTAGTTGAACAGGAAAAAAAAAAAAAAAAAATTAAATCACCAATACTGTTTAGTTTTTGATATCGGAAGTTATCACAAATGCTTTTCCATATTTGATGTATTTTGCTTGATGCAGAGGAAGCTGGAATGATTTTGTCCTTTGATCGATTTCTCTTTAAGAAGTTTTTTAAAAGCTCCTGTAATGTAACCAAACATAATTTTTTGTTTAAACTGTGGCTACAAGTTCAAACATCGCAAACGATAACGTCAATGATAGGTGTCTTCATAGACATGAGTGTTGGTAGTCTGTTTCAAGTAAACATGTTTGTCAAAGGCTTCAAAAAGAGGTTAAATGTGTAAATCATTCAATCGGAGCATTTATTTCTCTCTCTCCATTTTTTTCCTTCTCTCCCTTTCTTTGGTATTATCTAGGGTCAACCGGCACGGTGCGCTATAAGGCAATTTAATGTTTTATTATGTTTATACCTGTAGTGTAGAGAATGCGGAGTGAAGTGAGGACTAGAATTTTTTCGCGTTACGAAGTATAGCGAAAAATAATTGTCCTAACGACATGTAAGCAGATCTTAAGTGTCTTGTTACTTAAGTTCAGTTGTTATGTAGGCAGTGGCCAATGAGAATTTAGTGTTGGGTGAAACGTATTCGATGTTTGAAGAGGTATTTAGGAAGTGGTCACTTTCTAGCGCACGCTAGCCCGAGCAAGTCGAATTTATTATTAATATTATTATCATTATTATTTATTAGTAGTACAAGAGTGAGGTTCCACCACTCAAATTGAGAGTTACTCTGCATTATTGCCGTGGATACACAGGTTTCCATAGTTTTTTCAAAACTTGAGTTTTTGTTTTTTATCTATGGTTTTTCCTGGGCGGCAGAGGAGGCTTATATGTTAATTTGAAAGTTTGTTCATTTTGTTTTAAATATGCACTGCTATATCAGTACAGAAGTTTGTAAAAGTTATTAGAATGTGATGTTATATATAAATTGTTTTTTAAAAAGTATGATTCATTAGAAAAATAAACCTGGCGTCAACCGGCACGGTGCGCTATAAGGAGAGTCAACCGGCACGGTGCGCTATAAGGCAATTTAATGTTTTATTATGTTTATACCTGTAGTGTAGAGAATGCGGAGTGAAGTGAGGACAAGGAGTTTCGGGAACTCCCTATCGAGTCAGGGGAGGTGTCTGATATGACTGGTCCCAAATTTAAGATAATTAATAATATTTTATATAGGTTGAGTAGGCCTATGGGGGTGGATAATGTTGATTATGAAATTGTGAAACAGATAATGGTTCCTTTTGGTTACAGGAAGGAGTTAATGTCATTGGCGCACGAAAGTGGTCTGGCCGGCCATTTTGGAATTCATAAAACTTCTTGCAAATTGTTAGGGAATTATTATTGGCCGAAGTTGAAGGCAGATGTAAAGAAGTTTGTCAACAGTTGTGATGTGTGCCAGAGGGTCGGTAAACCCAATCAGCGGATTCCAAAATCGCCTCTATGTCCTATTCCTGTAGTTTCCGAACCTTTTAAGGAAGTCATTATTGATGTGGTTGGACCATTACCGAAGACGCGTAGTGGTAATGAGTATATTTTGACAATCATGGATAGGATGTCTCGATATCCCGAGGCAATACCACTACGTACAATAAAAAGTGTTAAAATTGTAGATGTACTAATTGACTTTTTTACCAGGTTTGGGATGCCTAAGATTATTCAATCGGATTGTGGTTCTAATTTTGTTAGCAGGTATTTCAGAGATAAAATGGCAGAGTTAAATATAAAACATGTGACCTCTTCTCCATATCATCCGGAAAGCCAGGGAGCTCTGGAGAGATTTCATCAGACCCTGAAATCCATGGTAAAGAAATATTGTTTGATTAATGGTTCTGAATGGGAAAAGGAATTACCTTATTTGTTGTTCGCTTTTCGTTCTGTCCCAAGTCAGTCTTTAGGTTTTTCGCCTTTCAGCCTTGTGTTTGGCCATTGTGTTCGAGGTCCTCTTGATGTGGTTCGTGAGTCTTGGGAGGGAGACGTCCCTGAGGTTAATTTATTGGATTATGTGTCTAATCTAGGCGATAAATTAACCAAGGCTTGGAAATTTGCGGGTGAAAACTTATTATGTAGCCAAAAAAGAATGAAGTTTTTCTTTGATAGAAGGTCCAAGGCACGCGACTTTGCGGTAGGCGATAAAGTATTGGTTTTGTTACCCTTCCCAGGGAATCCATCGAAAGCTTCTTTTTCAGGTCCTTGGAAAATTTTGAAAAAAATAAGTGAAGTTAACTATTTAGTGGAGACACTTCAAAGAAGGAAACCTTTTCAACTGTGTCATGTAAATATGTTGAAAGCTTATATGGAACGGGAAAAAGTCATTCCTGTGGCAACTATTGGGAACACGGTAGATTCTGAGAACAATAACCATTTTTCTTTTTCAGAGGGGGAGGGTATTGATGATAATTGTTTTAATGGATGTGAATGGCGGTCGGATAATAGAAAGTCTTTGGAAAAATTTTCGGGAGTAATTTCACATCTAGGTAAGGAAGAACAAAGGTCTTTGAAAAATTTGGTATCTAATTATAAAGAATTATTTTCGGATGTACCGGGTAGGACTTCGGTCCTTGAACATGATGTAGAGGTAGGTAGCGCCACTCCTGTGAAACAATCTCCTTACAGGTTGAATCCCTTAAAAAATGAGGTTGTAGCAAAGGAAGTGGATTATATGCTAAAACATGACCTAATTGAACCTAGTCAAAGTCCTTGGTCATCACCTGTTGTATTGGTAAAGAAATCCGACGGTGATTTCAGGTTATGTTTTAATTACCGTAAGTTGAATGAGTTATCTAAATCTGATTATTATCCATTACCTCGAATTGAGGATTGTATTGATCGAATGGGGAAGGCCAAATACATTAGCAAATTCGATTTGTTGAAAGGTTATTGGCAAGTTCCTCTTTCAAAGCGGGCAAGGGCCCTGTCTGCTTTTGTAACACCACAGGGATTGTTTCAATGTAAGGTTATGCCGTTTGGTATGAAGAATGCGGCTGCCACCTTTCAGAGGTTAATGAATACTTTAGTCCATGGTTTAGAAGGATGTGTTGTGTATATTGATGATATTGTTATTTATAGCGATGATTGGGAAACCCATTTAAAACGTATTAGGGCACTATTTGAGGTGTTGAAAAAGGCAAATTTGGTAATTAATTTAAAGAAAAGTGATTTCGCAAAGGCAAAGGTGGTATATTTGGGTCATGAGGTTGGTAATGGTAAAGTTGCTCCTAAGCAGGCCAATATCGAAAGTATTGAAAACATGGTAGTCCCTAAATGTAGGATGGATGTCAGAAGATTCCTTGGTTTGAGTGGGTACTACCGAAGGTTTGTTAGGAATTTTTCGGATATTGCCGATCCGTTAACAAATCTCTTGAGAAAGAAGGTAGCATTTGTCTGGACG
>NC_090763.1:32430751-32433251 GCF_036898095.1 Palaemon carinicauda
TTCTCTATTAGTCCAGCCGTTTTCGGTAAAAATATGTAGGAATCGTTCACATTCGGTTAAAAGCAACAAATTTTGCACAAACTTAGCTTTTAATGTACCTTTTGAAATGTGATAGAGACCCATTTGATATCTTTCCAATATGGCCGCTTTTTTCAAGATGGCCGCCAAAATTCAGGAAAATGCTGCTATTCGAACGATTTTCATCGTATAGTTACAATTTTGGAGTCTTTACCTATATTTTCAAGGATGTTCTAAACAATGAGAATAATAATAAGTACAGGAGAACAATATTTTACCAGCAAATGCCCATTTAAATTTTGAAATAAGTCAAACATACTGAAAAATTGCTCTAAATGATGTTGTTATCTGTCTCAATTCTTACAATTCTACAGTGACAACCATTTTGTTTGTTATACAATCATTTTGCAGGTGGTTGAAACATGTGAAAGAATAATTTGAAGCGGAGTCATCAACAGACCTAAAGACATCCTGGGCTACATACCATGCTGATCAGGTCCACACAGAACACCCTGCTCCTTCCGACATCAGCTCATTGCTCCCACTGTTCTATGAGGAGGCTAAGTCAAGTGCCATGATTGCCCATACTATGAAAGTTGTGAAGAATGCAGTAGATTTACTGAATCCTGTTCAGATCCCTGTAGTTGCCTGTGATCAGCCACTGTATGCTATTGCCAAACAACTCCAATGGTAATACCCCAACATTTAGGTGAGAACCAAGTTGTAGTGATGTTTGGTGGCTTACACATTGAGCTGGCCTTTCTCAAAGTTCTTGGAGACTGGCTGGAAGGAACTGGATGGACCAACACCCTTGTGCAGGCAGAGATAGCCTCACAAGGTACTGCAGACTCCTTCCTGAAGGCTGCACATATAATGAGAACGAGGCATGCCCACCAGGTGACCGCAGGGAGCTTGTACATTCTCAGGGATAGAGCCTACAATCGTCACCAAACAGAAGACCACACCACAGATCCTCTAAGCTTTGAGCAATGGAGAGTGAAAATGGAAAATGCAGTCCCTATGTTTAACTTCTGGTCCATCACACTTGACCTAGAACTAGCTTTGATGGATTTCCTCCAATCACTGCGACAAGGCAACTTCAATTTGTACAAGGATGCACTCACAAAGCTGGCCCCATGCTTCTTGCACTTGACCACCCAAATTATGCTCGTTGGGTTGCAGTGCATATTAGAGATATGGCTTCCCTAGATTTGATGCATCCTGAGGTTGCTGCAGAATTCTCAGAGGGAAAGTTTGTTGTTCACAAAACACAACACTCATTTTCCGGCATCCGATTAGACCAAGCTCACGAACAGAACAACAAACAGATTAAAGGAGATGGTGATACTGTGGGCCTAACTGAAAACAGTGCATAACTCCAAAGATGGATGGTGGCTGGGCCAGCAGTGTCAAGAGTTGTGAATGAGTTTAAAACTGTGGTGGAAGGACTCCGGAGACAGGCGGAAAAGCATTCAGACCAAAGACACCATGAAGCTCAACAGGGGTTACAGACAACATACAGAAAGCAAATCAAATCCTTGTGTGATACATTTGAAGATATGGGAAATCCATTCATGGAAGATTCATCTGATCTTCTCGCATTAGGCACCCAGGATGTTGTAGACAAAGAGGTTATAGAAACCATAAGGCATATCAAAAGGGTGGGAAATGAACAATATAGTAATTTTGTGAAGGAACGGCTAGAAGACAGAACCAAAAGTCTGACAGACCCTATCAAAAGGAACAAATTTCCTCTATTCAGCAGCCAGCCTACCTGCAAAGTGTCAAAGGAGAAGCAACAAATTGCATCATTGAAACAAGACTGTTCTCTTTACTCTAAACTGTATGTATCATGCCAAGTGAGAGATGGGGATATTGATGAGTTTTTCCGCCATGAGAATCAGTCCAGTCCACCATCATTGTCACAGGGTGGAAAAATTCAACGTGGGACCAAAGCTGATCTTCTCCCATTCCCTACACAGCATAGTACCACAATCAAGGACAAGCCTGATACTGATGCAGTTCTTCTAGATGGGGCTGCCATTGTTAATATACTTAACCCAGGTGCATCAAGAACATTTCAAGAGTATGCTGACCTGGTATTTGTACCACATGTTAAGCGTCAACTGGAGTCAGCAAGAAGAGTTGATATTATCTTAGATCAGTACTTCCAAGACAGTCTGAAGGCGACTGCTAGGAATCTCAGAGGAGAGGGGGACTGCAGAAAAGTAAAGGCTAACACTCCTCTTCCTGGCAACTGGAAAACTTTCTTGCGGTGTGATGCAAACAAACCCGAGCTCTTCAGTTTACTAGCGGATCAATGTACTACTGTCAGCTGTCCATAGGGCAAGCAAATTATGTCCACAAAAGGAGAATTGGTCCTTTGCAACCCCCAGAGGGACAGTATTGATCAAATATCTCCGTGCTCCCATGAGAAAGCAGACACAAGGCTTCCTCTCTATGCAAAAGATGCTGTTCAACA
>NC_090763.1:32440751-32453251 GCF_036898095.1 Palaemon carinicauda
TACATCCACGCACATTCAGACACCCCAAAACTAGAGTGCAGGAAGCAGTCACTCTGCCCCCATCTCCACCTCTTCGATGTCTCACAGGAGTATATAATACAGGAGAGGGGGTTCCCTTTTAGTCGCCTCTTAAGACACGCAGGGATACGTTGACGCTATTGTAATTGTTTTCATCAAATGGGATTTACATAGACGACCATTGAAATGCAGGCTGGTGTAATCTGTTCTAATCACTCCCTGTTTCATAAGACCCTTTAGTAATTTGAAACTAGTTTCAGACCACAGCTAGTTTGAAATAACTCCTCAGTCAAATGAACATAGTTTGAAATTACTCAACTGCCTTATGTACTCGAGTAGATTGCAGTGATGTTCTCCGATGAAATGAAGGATGTAAAAGAGTTTTTGGTGTCAAATAAGAAGCAATTCAGAAACAATGGGATAAACAAATTTCAAGAGAAGCATCAGTCTTTCGTTACCCAAGAAAACTATTTCTACATTAGTTGAAGGCCTTGAAGGAGACGGAAACTGTTTCTTTCGCTCATTGTCATAAGCCATCACCACAGGAAAGGACCAACACGCCGTCATCAGGAGCTTAATATGAGATCATGCCAGCACCACCGAAAAGACCAGATATGTTTCAATGCGTTCAGGATAAAGTTAGGGGGACTACAACGAGATATTAGCGACGGTTAACCTGACAATCTGTTTGATGTAATCGAGTTTGTTTTGGCCAAGTACGGCCCAACTTATACATGGCACATATGTAGACCAATGGCACATATGTAGACCAAAAGACAGCATCGTTAACGAGATTGTGTATCTTGAACAAGTCAGATTCATTTCAACGTTTTTGTTCGCAAAAAGTTGAAATTTTGTAATAAAAAATGTAATTACTCTTATATTGTTTCTATTTGGAGCATTAAAACATGGGAGTCATTTCAACCTGATGGGGAGCACTGTGAAACTTAGTTTCAAGTGACTGGGGAATGCTGTGAAACTAGTTTCAAGTGACTGGAAAGTGCGCTCAAACTAATTTCAAGGGACTTTGGGAGTCATCTTAGACGTCTTCCCCGGTCAACGCTTTATTCACTCAGTTGAAAAAAAAATTAAGGGTGAGGAGTCAAATAAACAATAGCACATGCTTGGATTCCTACCGGGCATTGCTGCACTCTAAAATAAATAGTTCCATCCACCTTCTAGCTCCATAACAAGTGGTAAAAGATAAACACACTCATCTCTGTGCATGCGTTACACAACATATTTGTCCATTTACAAGGCAGTGGAACAAATTTAAAAATGAAAAATGCGATAAAAAAATGTCATTATTACAAAAGAATTTGCTTCCAAATGACAAATATCGTACATGTACAGAATGTATGTCACCATTCCGATTAAGAATCAAATATTTTAAGCCTGACCTCGGACAATGAAACTCAATGAATGGGCGTCCCTCAGATGAAAAGTATTAAATGACAGGCTAGCGTCGTAATTGGGCTTAATGGGTGTGAGAAGGGGAACAAAAGCGCTGAATTTCCGGCACCAATTAGTTCTTTGCCCTTGAATTCAACGTTATTTTTTCGTCATCCCTACAAAGGTATTTCTATTACACGCCTTCATAAGTAAAATATAAAATATTCCATTTAAACGATTAAAGAGGGTTCATTGCGATATCAAAAAGTTTGGATCGTGTTTTAAAGTTGGGTATTTTCCCTCATTGTAACACCATTATAAAAATGAAGAAAGAATAATGTTCGTTATTAGCAACAGTCTGATAATGTATTAGTGTATCACCAATCTAATTTAAATACACATTTAAAAAATGGCAATCACTTAATAAAAATAACATTTACCCACATACAACTCAAATGTTCTGAAGACCGAGCGATTAAAAGCATATGAGGTAATACTTTTAATAGATCACTCTCAAATACTTTCGGGAAAATTAAAGAACAGTATTCTTATGTAAAGAAATTTTAATAGTAAAAGACTATTCCTCTTTAGAATAATAAGACGTAACTTGTGACTGTTTGACAGTATACTCATTCTGTTAGTCTAACTGGAGGTTTTGGTTTGCCGATGCTATCGCACTCAACTGAGAAGGTCATACATTTCAGAGGAGTGACTGGGGACACCCTGCCCCACCTATCGCTCTATGAAGGAAACGTTAAGAGGGATTGGACAGCACAATAGAAAAAAGAAGAGGGAACTGAGATTAAGTAAAAGAATAAAGTATGAACCGTTGGGTACCGAAGGGATGCTCCAAAGACCCATTAAAGGTTTAAATGCCACTCATAAATGGCAGAGGCAAGGGACAGTGACACTGCCCTATCATGCAGGACAATACCTTAGAGACTGACCATATATTCAGTACATACAGTATGATCAGCGGCCAAGCACCCTCTCCACCAAAGCTAGGACCAGGGAGGGCCAGGCAATGGCTGCTGATGACTCGGCAGAGACACATACAGGCTCCCACAAAACCCCCAACTTTAGCTCACAAGGATGGTGAGGTTTCAGCGACCAAAAGAACTAACGAGTTTGAGCAGGACTCTAAACCCAGTCAAGGACGTTACCACATAGGCCACCACAACTTCTATTAGTGATGCCTACAGACGTACTCACGGTACTAATTCAAATAAACATTAAGGAAGAGCGAAGCACAGTTCACTCTTCGTGAAAAAACAACTCCAGGATTGAAAACCATTTCCTGACCTACCTTTTCCTAATTCCCTCCGACATGCAACAAACACTGCTTACATGAGAGGGAAAATAAAAACACTTAATTGCTAGAACCTTCAGTCATGTTCCCAGAGCTAAAAACATCAAACTCCGTTTCTCATTTTAGATGATGGAAAATACATTGATACTCCCATCCCTCCAAAACACAAATAGGATGTTACTGAATGTTCTTTCGCAACAATGACGAATTTGACTCCATCTAGAGGGAATCTTCTTGCTAGAAAGACCGACGCGAAATCCCTAAATTGAGAGAATAAATCCTTCTCTTTCGGCGTCCGAAAGAATACAATAAGTAGGTAGTAAGTTGGTCAGGGCACCAGCCATCCGTTGAAATACTAACGCTAGAGTGTTATTGGATATTTGGACTGGCCAAACAGTACTACATTGGACCCCTCTCTCTGGTTACGGTTAATTTTGTCTTTGCCGAATAGTCTGGCCTATTCTTTCCAAATTTTCCTCTGTCCTCACACACCTGACAACACTGAATATATCAAACAATGCATCTTTGCTCAAGGGGTTAACTACTGCCCTGTAATTGTTCAGTGGCTACTTTCCTCTTGGTAAGGGTAGAAGAGACTCTAGCTATGGTAAGCAGGAAGGACATTCTAAAACCCAAACCATTGTTCTCTAGTCTTGGATAGGGCCATAGCTTTTGTACCATGGCCTTCCACTGTCTTTGATTAAGAGTTCTCTTGCTTGACGGCACACTCTGGCACGCTGTTCTATCTTATTTCTCTTCCCCTTGTTTGTTTTGAAGTTTTTATAGTTTATATATAAAATATGTAATTCAATGTTGTTAATGTTCTTGAAATATTTCATTTTGATTGTTTATTACTTCTCTTGTAGTTTATCTATTTCCTTATTTCCTTTCCTCAATGAGCTATTTTTCCTTGTTAGAGCCCTTGGGCTTATAGAATCTTGATTTTCTAACTAGGGTTATAGCTTAGCTTATTATGATAATAAATAAATAATAATAATAATAATAATAATAATAATAATAATAATGATAATAATAAATAATAATAATATGATAATAAATAATAATAAATAATAATATAATAATAATAATAATAATAATAATAATAATAATAATAATAATAATAATAATAATATTAATAATAATAGTTTTCCGACTCATTTTTGGGAGTAAAAAAGATAGCATAACTGCATAAGGCAAATGTAATGAGGCTAAAAAAGGAATACCAGATTCAACTCTCTCTCTCTCTCTCTCTCTCTCTCTCTCTCTCTCTCTCTCTCTCTCTCTCTCTCTCTCTCTCTCTCTCTCTCTCTCTGGAAATACTTTTACTCAAGCAGAATTAATTTCACTATAGCAAAAAATATTACAAGCAAATAAACCTGAGAATGATTGAAAGCGAGTAATAATTCAAGCATGATTACACAAATGCAGTTGGTACAAATTCAGTTTTCAAAAATGCTTTAAACTACAACCCCGTCACCTAGGGTATTCCACATTTCATTTATTAATATGATTTTCTACCGCGACTGACCATTGGTTTCATATTCGATGAATTCCATGATGAAAGGAATCCTGATTTGTAATACTACAAATTGAAACTGAAATCATTAAATTGCAAATATTGAAAGTAAATTTTTCAGGAGTACCATATACTGCGTCAGTTACCGACAGTAATCAATATATAGGTAATATAAAAATGTGATTAATACACAATTTCAAAGTAAAACAAAAATATAAAACTGAAAAATATTAAGATATTTACGAAATGTGAAATAATAATACCAGATAATGTAAATTTTCAGTTTGCACTTACTTTCCATCTACGTTATAAGATACTAAAAACCCCCCATATCAAATTCATATTAAAATAATAGAAATGCAGGGAATTCTATTGTTGGAAACTAGCATCAATATGAAAGTTGAATAAAAATAACCTTGTACTAAGCTTTCATTCTTCCACCTAACAATACACAACGAACCTTAGCAAGGAAACTTATTTCCTAACGAAATAATCAATTTCCCTCCCATCCCCATCCCCCAAAAATATTAAGTCTAGCTAAACTGCATTTTTTCGTCACATAAAAATTTTCATCATGTTCAATTTTCTTAAAAGGTCTTCTTTAAGATATTTTTCATCACAAAGCTTCATCAAAACTTGCATTGCTCACATATTCAATTAAGGTCATTTCATTTCGCATTTCACCTTTGCCTTCTTAAAAAGACTGGTGTGTTTTCTTTTTATGAACATGTTCAAGATATTTCGCCTATTTGCGGGGTTGCCATGTTTCCAATCAATGTAGCATCTCCAACCTTCATGTTTTCTTCTCTCGGAAACTTCACTGCATTTGGTTTCCTTAATATTACAGTTTTCTTTTTCCGACATCGTAAAAAAAACTAAAACCCCCGCCCCCCGTCCCCGGACCCTTATCATGATGCCATGTTTTCATAATACAAATATTATGCAAAAGACTGGTTTTCTTATTTTTCCTAAAATCAGGTCACATTTCGGAGTACCGAGCTTCCAAGAGCAGCAGGCACCTCCCCGCACCTCGCATCTTAGGAAAATTTCGATATTTAATCTTTTGAAAGTTATTTATATTCAACCACAGACAAGAGATTGGGTAGCTGTTGCATATAATGTCCATGTAACTTAAATTAGGTGGAGGAATCCCAGCAGAATCTCCAGAGAATCTCATTGAAGTTAAATGCAAATCTCCTGTCTCATAGAGCAAAGTGAAACATAATTGTTGCCAAGGAGAAATTACCTCAGCTATTCCGGTTACTGGAGTAAATGCTCCAGATGGAAATGGTATCTCCACTTTAACATAGAGTACAGTACGTATATAATATATACTGTATACACACACGCACACACATTATATGTGTGTGTGTATATATATATATATATATATATATATATATAACACGAGAGCAAACTAAAGTAGATGATGTTCAAACAACATAAGAAAAATAAGAAAATGACGGATAATAGTGGACATTAAGAAGAACAGAATGGGTCCATAAAGATTAGAAACGAAGCAAGGGAAGGAAAAGACGATGGATTGACGAGCTAAGAAAAATTACGGGTTGTGATTGGCATAGACATAACATAAACAGATGCTAGTGGAAGTACATGTCAGCCCTTTGTCCTGCAGTGGACTTGCAACGGTTGAAGTAGATATATATATATATATATATATATATATATATATATATAATATATATATATATATATATATACGCATATGTATATATATACACTTACATATACTGTATATATAACGTTTAATATCATAAAAGTTGCCATCGATCAGAGTAACTGAAAGGTGTAGCGTATAATAGCCTATATAAGTTTCCACCGGTAAAAGTAGTTGAATGGTGTAGCGTATAATATAAGTTGCGATCGGTCAGAGTAGCTGACGTGTATCTTATAATATTATGAAAGTTGCTATCGGTCAGATTAGTTGAATGGTGTAGAGTGAAAGATAAGTTTTCTAGGTCCCTTGTTCACTCCAAATCAGTCAAAAGGTAAAATGATATCAGCATGGAGTAAAGAAAGAGCATGGGGCTTGTACCATCATTAGTAGTCTTCATGAGAACCTTGAAGCCTGTACCCTTCTTAACCCACCGCGTCATAATAAGAAAAAGTAGTTTGATACATACAGTACAGTATGTGTGTGTATATATGTACAGATATACTGTATATGTGTGTAATGTAAGTATATATATATATATATATATATATATATATATATATATATATATATATATATACACACATACACATATACATATATATATATATGATAAATATATATATATATATATATATATATATATATATATATTTATATATATATACACATATATACATATACATATATGCATATATGTATATATAAATATGTATTACATATGAATATATAAATATGAATATAATTGCATACATTTTATAAGTATATACACTGATTTATCTTAAAGGCCAAGCCCTGGTGATGAAAAATAAATAAGGAGATTTCTTAGATTTTCACTTTTCAGTAAATTTAAAGTATTGGGTCGTAGTCGTGATGGAGGTGGAAATTTCGTAATCTATTCCATACAAACCGAAAAAAAAATACTAATTATAATCAGAGGGATAGGACCCTTTGAATTCAAATATTCTAATGCAAAATGTTTAAGTGATTTATGTATTGTGCACATATGTACGTGTTTATATAAATATACATATGTATGTGAAGAAATCACGAAAGCTGACACGTGATGAGCATAAGATATGTAATAAGCAACGAAAGGAAAAGTGAGAAGATTGACACTGGATCATAGACCCATAGGGAAGTTCTTTTAATAAGTATTTCTGATCGGTGAAGGATTCGAACCTATGGCCAATAGAAATAAGGGTATGCCTTAGACTAAAGCCCACTCGACTATACAGAGATAGAGTTGATTCTGACTCGGCTGTATTTAATCCTGACAAATTCCGGATTTTTACTTAGGATTTAAATCAACCCATTTACACAATTACAGCTGATAGGTTTAGTATGTAACACTTTGTCGTTTTATAAATATTACAAACACGTGTGTTAACGTTTAAATACATACATACATACATACATACATATATACTGTCTGAAAAACAGAGAGACTTAAACACATTGAAATGTAGCTTTGCAGAAATGTTCAATTATGATTTCTGACATGGACATCGATTATTTGCATTCAGACTGTCATTGATTAAGGAATTACACCATTTGTTGTTGATATTCGGCACTTATTTGAATCACTAAAACAGATTGGATGATTCCTTATATTTGTAGGTAATTTGTTTCTTAAATCTTTTGAAATATAAATCAGTTATTCTACATGCATTTCAGGGAAACAATTTGGTTTCTTATTAATTTCAGTATTGTAATATTTGAATACTCATAATTTACACATACATACATACATACATACATACATACATACATACATAATTAGTTATGTTTAGTTGTAGAAAATTTTCTTACGTCTGTAAGGTGTTTGCATAAATGTTATTAAACTCCTTTGTCAATAAATATTACAATATCAAAATCAATAAGAATCCAATTTGTTTCCCTAAAATGCATGTTGAATAACTGATTTATAATTAAGACTTGAGAAATAAAATATCTACAAATATAAGGAATCATACAATCTGTTTTAGTGATGCACTTAAGTGCCGAATATCAACAACAAATGACGTAATTCTTTAATTAATGACAGCCTAAATGCAAATAATCGATGACCTTGTCAGAAACGATGACTGAACGTTTCTGCATAGCTCCATTTCAATGTGTTTAAGTCTATCTGTTTGTCAGGTGCCGCTTCTTCAAAAGGGTATATGGGAACAATGGATTTTTCACGTCGTCTTTTGTGCCTTTCTGCTTACGGACATATGCTTTCAACAGGATCTGTTTACATCGTCTCAGAGTTGTAAAGAAAATAGTCTTTAAATACTATCGCATTAGTAATTAATGTCACTAGAATTCCCTGTAGGATATACATAAGCATCCGGCTCATCACTGCAAATACAGAGGTTCCTCCCTGCCTAGCATCCACAAGTTGACGTGGTTGTAAATTAGTAACAGTGTGCGAGATATGCAAATATGTAATTTTGAGAAAGTTGAGGATGTATGGTGGAGAACTTACAAAGTTTTCATGATAAAGGCAATGCCTTTTATATATATTTAGAAGTTTTTGACTGGATTATTGTAACTTAACCAAAAACATAAGCGAGCTTTATCTTCTTGGTTATTCCGCAACTTTAGGGAACGAATGTAGTGTGAAACATGAAAACTGACAATAGGCTACATGAGCAAAACTGTGGGATATGAAATGGTTTATTTTAGCCCAATATAAAGTACTCACTGGGCATAGTAGAAAATTAACGAAAAAAAATATTGCGAGTTTTTTTTAAGTGTTCCAAGCAGCAGAAAGTTAAGAATAAATAGCATCAAATGTAAGGTTCTGAGGTTGAATGGGAAAAAAAGAACATGCAAAAATCAACTTTAATAAGGATGGTGGAAGAATGGAAGCTGGAGCGTATATGAAGCTCAAACAATATATTAAGTTGGAAAATTTTGAGCATTGTCATCGAAGTTATGAAATATATGCAAGATGGTTTGGTCATGTAAAAAACATTGGAAGAATATAGATTGGTTAAAAGTGTATAATTCGGATATATTGAGAGGAGCAAGAAGACGACAGAGTAAATGCTGGATGCATTTGGTGATACACGTTGGTTAGATCGGGTTTCAAAACTGACAGCGTTGGAACGATAAACACAAAACTGTAGGCCCATGTTTGCGAGTTGGTGCGTGTAGAATTTATCTTTATTTAGTGTAAGTTTTGTTATCTAGGGTTTCATCCACGACACTAAAGTTAAAAGATGAACATCACAGGGACAATGCCATTACCCAAGTGAAGGGAAACTGTTTAATGTTCAAGGAATACACAAACACCATTTTATATATATATATATATATATATATATATATATATATATATATATATACATATATATAATATACCTTATATACAATATATAATATATACACACATATTATATATATATATATATATATATATATATATATACATATATATATATATATATATATATATATATATATATATATATATATATATGAGTATGGTGTACAAAGACGATGTACAATCGTAAAGCAAATGGTTTAGCGTTCTGATCTACCAACAGTCTCATATTTAGCAAGTCAAAACCTTCGCTACGAGGTCCAAAAAGAAATAAGAGATGACTTCGAAAGTTCCTATTGCAGCACTTTCCCCACCAAATAACAGAGAGAGAGAGAGAGAGAGAGAGAGAGAGAGAGAGAGAGCGTGCGCTACTATTTGCTTCTGCCCCCGATGCCTTGTCCATATGTATGTCAGTAATGGATTTAAACATTCCTACACCGCACTGGTGGCCTTGTAGGCTCGATACTAAAGGAACGTGTACACAGAGCAAATCGCACGCACAATGTCAACATTTACTGCACTTTGATTTCTATGGAAAATAATTTTGTAATGGTTACATTATCCAAAGAGCATATCACAGGATTACGCATGATGTAATAAGATCGTTGATTTCCCTCATTGTTTCATCAAATGATAAAAAGATAGAATACAATGTTTTTTTCCCATACTTTTATTTTGGAATCTTAATAAATAGGTAATATACTGTACAATTTTTTTGACTTCCCTAAATGTGATAAGATTCCTCCAGAAATATAGTGTATAGGTTTCCCTTTTCGAAACAATTCATGTAAAGGCGAGTACTAAAATTTCTCTATTCACTGTCTGGGAAATGGACACCTTCAAATAAAAGAACAATTCAGAAAAAATCTCAGACTCAGAAAAGACGACATTGTTGTAGATGGTGGAGAAAGAAAGGTGCATAAAAGCTAAAGAGTAATTCGATAATCTTCAATTCCGACTTTATTATAGGAAGAAAAATTGTGCCACCCGAATGCTTCCCATATGAGGGATGGTCAATTAAGTAACAATTATTTATTAAAGTACAACGGGCACATACATTTAAAAGGTAGATAAGCCTAAATACTTCCTGATCACTATATATTTACATTTATATATATATATATATATATATATATATATATATATATATATATATATATATATATATATATATATGCATATATATACAAATATATATATGCATATATATAAACTATATATACATATATATATATATATATATATATATATATATATATATATACATATATATATATATATATATATATATATATATATATATATATATATGTATATATATATATACATATATATATGCACATATAAATATAAATGTATATATATGCATATATATATATATATATATATATATATATATATATATACATATATATATATATGCACACACATATATATATATAAATGTATATATATATATGCATATATATATGCACATATATACATAAATGTATATATATATATATATATATATATATATATGCATATATATACATATATATGCGTATACATATATATATATATATATATATATGTATATATATACACATATATATATATGTATATATATACATATATATACATATATATATATATATACATGTACATGTATATATTATACATGTACATATACATATATATGCATATATATACACATATATATATATACATAATGTATACACACACACACATATATATATATATATATATATATATATATATATATATACATATATATATATATATATATATATATATATATATATATATATATATACCACATCAACAACAAATAAATTCTCAGGAACATAAATAATGCCATCCGCTATTTCGCATTTTTCCAAGTATCGCACAATCCCGTATGCGACGTGAATAGTTTACCACTGCTTCTTCTCTAGACTTCGAATTCCGCAAAAGAAGACAAATATTGAGAACAGTAAAAGAAAAATCCATTTGAATACACAAAACTAATTATGTGATGATAGTATGGAGGCTACATTTTTGGGCACGGATAAGATTGCTGGATAGGAAAAAGTATCAAGTTGTTCAAGATCTGGGGGTGGTGGTGGGGGGGGGTGGAAGGCTAGGAGATGGGGGTTCATAAAAGGTTAGTGACCAAAAAGTAACAGCTTAACTGCCTTATATATAAGTAAATTTTATAAATTTTATTTTCATACACCAATTTAATTTCTCTTTTTATTTTCTCATAATTTTATCTTTTTCAACGAATATATTTTTGTAATCTTCATTTCAATTATGTATTTTACCATTTAAACGTCAAACCCACCTTTGAACTTCGTTGTGGCGACCTAATCAACCCCAAGACCACTGTTATTCTTGGGAACACATGAAAGGAATGGAGCCCTTACCATTAATGTACAGTAGGTGATGCTTCGTTGGGCTTAGAGGGGTGCAAGACCTACGGACTCTCTCAGGATTAATGGAGTGTACTCTATTAATCCTGAGACTTTCTGTAGGTCTTGGAGTTGTGATAGAAAGAAATTAAAAGAATTACGCGCGAGAACAAATCGCAGTGTAAATCGTTTAAAACAAACTACAACAATTGTTTCGTTAAATTAAGCGCTTTTATTATAGTTTTCATAACGCATTACTTTTCATGTCCTACTTCTTGGGAACATAATATGGACTTGTCCTCTTAATAGAAGCTGTGACCAGAATACAAAACGATGGTTATGTAAAATCCTTTCTCTGCTAACTTATAACGTCGGTGAGGTCAATGAGTCAAGTAATTTTCATTATTGTGGGACTTGTTTCTTTCAAAATCATACTATTATGTTTTACCTAAAACCAAGAAAAGTCCAAAGTTTACAAAACTTATAGAAAGCATAAATATTTATAAGGTATATTTTTGTGATAAATATAGTTAATTAAATGCATAAAACAATAATACATTTTGTATATATTTGCTGAGAAAGGTGAAAAAAACGACATAAAGAAAGTGAAAATGAATTAAAACATTTATAAAACTTAGGGGCCTCAACTTCCCTATCGCTGCCAGGATAAATAAAAAGGGAACAAAAAGCATCAGATGATGTACATACGAGATGATGTCAGTGAATTAGTGACGTTCCTAGGCGAGTGGATCACATGGGCAGAGGCACCTTTCTTGACAGATCAAGACCTTCATTGAAATAAAACTTAGGAAACAACCAAACAACTCCCTGATGAGGATATAAAATTATATAAGCGTCATTAATAACACAAAGGTTGTCAC
>NC_090763.1:32458251-32468251 GCF_036898095.1 Palaemon carinicauda
CTCCTTCATCACTAGATTGCCCGGCCCTTTTGGACATACATCGAATCTTTGCTTCTCCCACTAAGTAATTAGTGCCACCTTGTTTGTGCCAACTAGCTGTCAGCCTCCCGCATCCTATAAATTCGCTATCAGCCTCCCGCATCCTATAAATTAGCTATCTGCCTCCCGCATCCTATAAATTAACTATCAGCCTCAAGCATACTGTAAACTAGCTATCAGCCTAAAGCATACTGTAAACTAGCTATCAGCCTCAAGCATACTGTAAACTAGCTATCAGCCTCAAGCATACTGTAAACTAGCTATCAGCCTAAAGCATACTGTAAACTAGCTATCAGCCTCGAGCATACTGTAAACTAGCTATCAGCCTCAAGCATACTGTAAACTAGCTATCAGCCTCAAGCATACTGTTAACTAGCTATCAGCCTCGAGCATACTGTAAACTAGCAATCAGCCTCAAGCATACTGTAAACTAGCTATCAGCCTCCCGCATCCTATAAATTAGCTATCAGCCTCAAGCACACTGTAAACTAGCTATCAGCCTCAAGCATACTGTAAACTAGCTATCAGCCTCCCGCATCCTATAAATTAGCTATCAGCCTCCCGCATCCTATAAATTAGCTATCAGCCTCCCGCATCCTATAAATTAGCTATCAGCCTCAAGCATACTGTAAACTGGCTATCAGCCTCAAGCATACTGTAAACTAGCTATCAGCCTCAAGCATACTGTAAACTAGCTATCAGCCTCGAACATACTGTAAACTAGCAATCAGCCTCAAGCATACTGTAAACTAGCTATCAGCCTCCCGCATCCTATAAATTAGCTATCAGCCTCCCGCATCCTATAAATTAGCTATCAGCCTCAAGCATACTGTAAACTAGCTATCAGCCGCAAGCATACTGTAAACTAGCTATCAGCCTCAAGCATACTGTAAACTAGCTATCAGCCTCAAGCATACTGTAAACTAGCTATCAGCCTCGAGCATACTGTAAACTAGCAATCAGCCTCAAGCATACTGTAAACTAGCTATCAGCCTCAAGTACACTGTCAACTAGCTATCAGCCTCAAGTACACTGTAAACTAGCTATCAGCCTCCCGCATCCTATAAATTAGCTATCAGCCTCAAGCATACTGTAAACTAGCTATCAGCCGCAAGCATGCTGTAAACTAGCTATCAGCCTCAACCATACTGTAAACTAGCTATCAGCCACAAGCATACTGTAAACTAGCTATCAGCCTCCCGCATCCTATAAATTAGCTATCAGCCTCAAGCACACTGTAAACTAGCTATCAGCCTCGAGCATACTGTAAACTAGCAATCAGCCTCAAGCATACTGTAAACTAGCTATCAGCCTCCCGCATCCTATAAATTAGCTATCAGCCTCAAGCATACTGTAAACTAGCTATCAGCCTCGAGCATACTGTAAACTAGCTATCAGCCTCAAGCATCCTATAAACTAGCTATCAGCCTCGAGCATACTGTAAACTAGCAATCAGCCTCAAGCATACTGTAAACTAGCTATCAGCCTCCCGCATCCTATAAATTAGCTATCAGCCTCAAGCATACTGTAAACTAGCTATCAGCCACAAGCATACTGTAAACTAGCTATCAGCCTCCCGCATCCTATAAATTAGCTATCAGCCTCAAGCACACTGTAAACTAGCTATCAGCCTCGAGCATACTGTAAACTAGCAATCAGCCTCAAGCATACTGTAAACTAGCTATCAGCCTCCCGCCTCCTATAAATTAGCTATCAGCCTCAAGCATACTGTAAACTAGCTATCAGCCTCGAGCATACTGTAAACTAGCTATCAGCCTCCCGCATCCTATAAACTAGCTATCAGCCTCGAGCATACTGTAAACTAGCTATCAGCCTCAAGCATACTGTAAACTAGCTATCAGCCTCGAGCATACTGTAAACTAGCAATCAGCCTCAAGCATACTGTAAACTAGCTATCAGCCTCAAGTACACTGTCAACTAGCTATCAGCCTCAAGTACACTGTAAACTAGCTATCAGCCTCCCGCATCCTATAAATTAGCTATCAGCCTCAAGCATACTGTAAACTAGCTATCAGCCGCAAGCATGCTGTAAACTAGCTATCAGCCTCAACCATACTGTAAACTAGCTATCAGCCACAAGCATACTGTAAACTAGCTATCAGCCTCCTGCATCCTATAAATTAGCTATCAGCCTCAAGCACACTGTAAACTAGCTATCAGCCTCGAGCATACTGTAAACTAGCAATCAGCCTCAAGCATACTGTAAACTAGCTATCAGCCTCCCGCATCCTATAAATTAGCTATCAGCCTCAAGCATACTGTAAACTAGCTATCAGCCTCGAGCATACTGTAAACTAGCTATCAGCCTCCCGCATCCTATAAACTAGCTATCAGCCTCGAGCATACTGTAAACTAGCAATCAGCCTCAAGCATACTGTAAACTAGCTATCAGCCTCCCGCATCCTATAAATTAGCTATCAGCCTCAAGCATACTGTAAACTAGCTATCAGCCACAAGCATACTGTAAACTAGCTATCAGCCTCCCGCATCCTATAAATTAGCTATCAGCCTCAAGCACACTGTAAACTAGCTATCAGCCTCGAGCATACTGTAAACTAGCAATCAGCCTCAAGCATACTGTAAACTAGCTATCAGCCTCCCGCATCCTATAAATTAGCTATCAGCCTCAAGCATACTGTAAACTAGCTATCAGCCTCGAGCATACTGTAAACTAGCTATCAGCCTCCCGCATCCTATAAACTAGCTATCAGCCTCAAGCACACTGTAAACTAGCTATCAGCCTCGAGCATACTGTAAACTAGCAATCAGCCTCAAGCATACTGTAAACTAGCTATCAGCCTCCCGCATCCTATAAATTAGCTATCAGCCTCAAGCATACTGTAAACTAGCTATCAGCCACAAGCATACTGTAAACTAGCTATCAGCCTCCCGCATCCTATAAATTAGCTATCAGCCTCAAGCACACTGTAAACTAGCTATCAGCCTCGAGCATACTGTAAACTAGCAATCAGCCTCAAGCATACTGTAAACTAGCTATCAGCCTCCCGCATCCTATAAATTAGCTATCAGCCTCAAGCATACTGTAAACTAGCTATCAGCCTCGAGCATACTGTAAACTAGCTATCAGCCTCCCGCATCCTATAAACTAGCTATCAGCCTCGAGCATACTGTAAACTAGCAATCAGCCTCAAGCATACTGTAAACTAGCTATCAGCCTCCCGCATCCTATAAATTAGCTATCAGCCTCAAGCATACTGTAAACTAGCTATCAGCCTCGAGCATACTGTAAACTAGCAATCAGCCTCAAGCATACTGTAAACTAGCTATCAGCCTCCCGCATTCTATAAATTAGCTATCAGCCTCAAGCATACTGTAAACTAGCTATCAGCCGCAAGCATACTGTAAACTAGCTATCAGCCTCCCGCATCCTATAAATTAGCTATCAGCCTCAAGCATACTGTAAACTAGCTATCAGCCTCAAGCATACTGTAAACTAGCAATCAGCCTCAAGCATACTGTAAACTAGCTATCAGCCTCCCGCATCCTATAAATTAGCTATCAGCCTCAAGCATACTGTAAACTAGCTATCAGCCTCAAGCATACTATAAACTAGAAATCAGCCTCAAGCATACTGTAAACTAGCTATCAGCCTCCCGCATCCTATAAATTAGCTATCAGCCTCAAGCATACTGTAAACTAGCTATCAGCCTCAAGCATACTGTAAACTAGCTATCAGCCTCGAACATACTGTAAACTAGCAATCAGCCTCAAGCATACTGTAAACTAGCTATCAGCCTCAAGCATACTGTAAACTAGCTATCAGCCTCAAGCATACTGTAAACTAGCTATCAGCCTCCCGCATCCTATAAATTAGCTATCAGCCTCAAGCATACTGTAAACTAGCTATCAGCCTCGAACATACTGTAAACTAGCAATCAGCCTCAAGCATACTGTAAACTAGCTATCAGCCTCCCGCATCCTATAAATTAGCTATCAGCCTCAAGCATACTGTAAACTAGCTATCAGCCTCGAGCATACTGTAAACTAGCAATCAGCCTCAAGCATACTGTAAACTAGCTATCAGCCTCCCGTATCCTATAAATTAGCTATCAGCCTCAAGCATACTGTAAACTAGCTATCAGCCTCAAGCATACTGTAAACTAGCTATCAGCCTCCCGCATCCTATAAATTAGCTATCAGCCTCAAGCATACTGTAAACTAGCTATCAGCTTCCCGCATCCTATAAATTAGCTATCAGCCTCCCGCATCCTATAAATTAGCTATCAGCCTCAAGCATACTGTAAACTAGCTATCAGCCTCAAGCATACTGTAAACTAGCTATCAGCCTCGAACATACTGTAAACTAGCAATCAGCCTCAAGCATACTGTAAACTAGCTATCAGCCTCCCGCATCCTATAAATTAGCTATCAGCCTCAAGCATACTGTAAACTAGCTATCAGCCTCGAGCATACTGTAAACTAGCAATCAGCCTCAAGCATACTGTAAACTAGCTATCAGCCTCCCCCATCCTATAAATTAGCTATCAGCCTCCCGCATCCTATAAATTAGCTATCAGCCTCAAGCATACTGTAAACTAGCTATCAGCCGCAAGCATACTGTAAACTAGCTATCAGCCGCAAGCATACTGTAAACTAGCTATCAGCCTCAAGCATACTGTAAACTAGCTATTAGCCTCGAACATACTGTAAACTAGCAATCAGCCTCAAGCATACTGTAAACTAGCTATCAGCCTCAAGCATACTTTTACAGTAAGGTTTTATATGTAATGTAAATGTTTATTATGCAAATGACAATCAAATAACTGATAGTTTTTTCTGCCGATCAAAGATAGTGCAACATATATGATGTCATTTTAAATCCACAGAGTGCTCTCCCAAAGGGATTATAACTTATATATTCCCTTTTCAAGTAAAAATATTCATAATTTCATTTAATTGATCGATAAATGAACTCTAATCCATAACGTTCGATTTGAAAGTACAAGGAGTTGAGATTGTTGTGGACCAACGAAATGCATAGCAAATACATTCTTGATTTTCATTTACACTATTGCACGCGCAAGCGCGCTCACACACTTCAACATATATAGATACATAGGAGAAGAGCACTCTAAAATGAAACCATTGTTCTCTAGCTTTGGGTAGTGTCATAGCCTGTGTACTGTGGTCTTCCTGTCTTGGGGTAGGGCTCTCTTTTTTGAGGGTGCAATCAAGCACATTATTCTATCTTATATCTCTTCACCTTGTGTTTTTGGTTTTTATAGTTTACATATGAAATACTTATCTTAATGTTACTGTTCTTAAAATATTTCATTTTAATTGTTATATCAACTAATACAGGAGTGATCCTTTCTCCGGGTGTGACAACTTTTATCAAAAGTCTTGCTCCTCTGTTTTTGTAATTTCTTATGCTGCAATTTTGGTAGATTGTGGTAGATGGAGTTATAGTTGTCAATCCTGGTAATAACACAGTTTATCACAAATTTTCTTTTTCATATAGAATGTTCATCCAGGTATTTCTTTATAAAAGCAATATTTCTTAGACGATAACCGGCAGTTTTTACTATGGTACATTATTCATTTGGGCATTGAAAGACAAGTTGAACTTAGGCCTTTCTCAGAATACTTAGTGGAGAAATCCTCTTTTTTCGATCGCTTTTCCTTTGATGAATCTTTACACAACCACACCTGAAGTTAAGCTGTATTAAACACCTGGAAGAAAGATTTGCCTTTAAGACGGGAAAAGGTTGTAATCTTATAAGTAACTTGCAACCGTTTACTTATTTTCATTCCCTATTCCATTTATTCCTTCCTATATATGTATCATTTAGGTATATTTTATATCATTCTTTGCATTGATGGCTAAACTAAATACTGCTGTAGGCCTATAAATCTTACCATTATACGTTAGCACATTTTAATACACTTCATATTCCTTGAAGGAAAACAAAAACAGTTGTTTCCTTACTTATTTATTTTTCATCAATATATAGATGGTTTCTTGGTAAAAAAAAAAAAAAAAAAAAAAAAAAAAACTGGTTTTAAAGCGAATCTTCGTCGTCGTCGTCGTCGTCATCAGAGGAGTCGAGATCAATGACAAATGAGTAAAGAAATTCATTTATGACAATATACTTCTTTGTATTTTCATGTTGCAAAGTCTGGGCATGTCTTACAGCTTTGCTCCAGTCTCTTCTTTTGATATTCTATTGTGATTTATGCAGTAGTCCCTTCAAGTCTCTCATAATGAAATTATTTTTTTACTCCATATAGTTTTACATTTGGTCCCATATAAATTCAACAGGGTTGTATTAACAGTTATAAGGCAGAAGACGAATCAATTTATGTCCGTACTCTTCTGCAAACTTGTGCTTTTTGAGCATTTGTAACAGTTGTCTGTTTAGCAAGCGTTATTTTGGATTCTCCTCATTACTGATAAGCCAATTTGTAATGGTAACTTTTTTAGATGACGATGTCGGTGGATTGTCTATCTTTAGCAGAATGGTACGACGGCCTTGATGGTACTGGTCATTACCCATGACTATAACAGTCGATGTGGGGCAGTGGGAGTCAAGGTTTATAGACCTTGGTGGGAATTCAACGGAACCACTTTTCGAACACACGGCTGTTCATCTGCCGATGATAATCTCCACTGTTTTTAACCAGGAAGAACAATTTTGTACATCTTAATTTTTTAAGGTATTCCCCAATAATGTTAATTCCTACATTTTCCCAATGTAAATTCTTGAAAACTTCTTTTGGGCACACTGAATTATTTAAGAAATATGTAATCTTATTCTAACTCCTTTCTCAATTGGAATTTTCTTACTAGGCCTATATGTAGATTTAGGGTTGTTGTACATCCTGTATAGATATCTTCAAGTGTTCTAAAATAAGGTTCACCTATTCCTTGTATATGAAGGGTTTTCATCGCTGCAGAAGTTTTGACAGAATTAAAAGCTTTCTTATTGTAAGATGTAAGATGAAGCTGTTGCAGCGCCTAAGCGCCGCCCACATAAGTGACGTCATTGTCCACGTCACGGGCTATTTGTATTTCCTTCCGCTGCTTATCAGTTGCAATGAAGATACGAAACCACGCTGACTATCATTTCCTGATCCTGCCTAGATTAAGATCAAACATGGCACAGTGAATGAAAATAAAAAGAGGCCCTACAGCAATAACCGTGGCACAGCATGGCACCACCGTCGAGACGAGCCTCGTTTGCATCCCCTAGGGGCAGGATTCCAAGGACAGGAACCTCTGGAACCGGCATCAGGGTATCGCCGGCTTCCATGCTGCAGGCTCACCAAATGTTGCAAACCCAGCAACAAGCCATCCAGAATCTTCAGGCGGAGATAACAGCGTTGTCACTCCAGGGTACCAATGTCCGCCAACCAAGGATCCCTTCGTCTGCAGCTCCGGAAAAGTGCGAGGCTGAGGTGTCCCCTGCAGCCTTCAGGTCTTGGAGACAGTCAATGGAGTGTTGGTTGCAACTTTAAGTTGAAGCCTAACGAGGCAGTTTATCATATAAGGCTGCATTGTGTTCCGATATTGCAACGTGCCCTCGATTCTTGGTATACTGACGCCCAGTGGAGTGCCTTGTCTACTGAAGGGGCATTCATTGCAGTTAATCAAATGGGTGAAAGCTTCCAACCAAGCGGTGCAGTGGCTTGAGATTTTTAGTTTGGCTCAAAAGCCTTGTGAGTCCTTCAATGATTATTTTATCATGTACACAAAAGGCTACTGATTGTGTATTCACATGTCCTAATTGCAATCATGATTTATCTGAATATATGCTTTTGCGCAAGCTCATGGTAGGCCTAAGTGATGAAGTACTCAAAAGGCAAGTGTTTCAATCATGCAATGATATCCGTGATATCGATTCCCTCAGAGTCATGTGCAGTGCATTTGAGGCCGCCCGTGACGACGCCCTTCGTAATAGAGCATGGCTTAGCAGCTCCCCTAGAGCAGCTGCTCTCGGTGGGTTCCAGGAGGAACACGAGGTGGAGGTGGCAGCCGCCCTTGCTAATTGTGACAGGAGTACCTCTGTAAAAGTACAATCGCGTCCTTGTGGTAATTGTGGTACTCGTCATACCCCTGGGTATTCCTTATGTCCCGCAACAAAAATCACATGTTACAGGTGCGGTAAAACCTGTCACCTGAAGAAATGTTGCATAGGGCGGATGGCCAGGAATAACGTTAGTGGTCTGGCAGCGGAGTCAGACATAGCAGGTGCAGTGATTGCAGTTGTCGTGGCGGCAGAGGCAAGGTTGCAGAATGGGCCGTCCCTACAACCCACTATTCGTGTCGATTTATGCTTGGCCAACTTGGGCGAGTGGTCCTATGTCCGAGCGGTGCCGGATACTGGTCCCCAGGTTTGTGTTGCAGGACCCGCTATTTTTGTGACGTTGAACATAAAACCAGCTAAGCTGAGGTTAAAGGGAGGATTGCGAGACTTCACCAACCTGCATCTGAAGTGTTTAGGGTCGACCTCTTGCACCATAGAATACAAGGGGAGGCATACAACTCAGGAAGTATACTTTGTAAAGTCCTCCATTGATTTTTATTTATCCCTGGATGCTTGCAAGAAACTTGGTCTTGTGCCAGAAACGTTTCCTAACCACGCCCCCTTCACGGACTCTGCCCCCACAGCAGCAAGTGCAACCCTTACATTAGCTGAAGCAACCAATCAACCTGTGAGACCGTCGGCCATACCATTTCCCCCTAGTGAGGAGAATATTACCAGATAGAAAACTGGTTATTAGCCCATTTTTCATATACGACTTTCAACACCAAGAGAGAACCCCTCCCGGTAATGGATGGGGAACCCCACCGTATCCACTTATTACCTGACGCAGTTCCTTACGGCACAGTGTAAAATCCGGACGTCGGACGTCGGACGTCGGATGCCGTTATCACTGATGTAAATTTCTTGAAATTTTTTGTGTCTGTGATAAAAATTTTTACATTTACTTTAAGATTAATTTTAATATTTGCATTTTCTTAATTGTTTTATTATTTCTTTCAATTGAGTATATTTACTTATATTTATGGTTATGGGAAATAATATGGTGTAGGGTGGTGGATTAGTTAGTTAGACTGTCAACTGCCTTCCCGTGGCTCTGACTGGCCAACAGGCACAGGCTATTATAAAACGAATAAAAACAAATTGATTGATAAAATTTTAGTACATTTCAAGTGAAATAGGCTTCATTTCTTACATGTTGTATCCTGTGTCTAGCTAAAGTTGGCAACATTTTAATTGGTTAGTGGATCATACTAAACCTATTGGCAACTAAATGCAGGGTAAAGGGAGTGGTAGGCCCTTTCTCCTTATGTTACTTTACAGCCGGGTAAATTCTTATCTGTGACTGCTGATTGGCGACGTCCGGCTTTTATCCTAACAAGGTAAAATAGCGGCCAGTTAAATAGTGTAATGTTGACGTCCGATTGAGATTATTCTCAATAACATGAAAATAAACCAATATTTTTCGAACATTTATTTAGAAAATAACAGAAAGTATCGGTGAACATTACCAGTCACAAAAAAGAGGTGTATTTTCGCGTCTTTCTCGGTGATACAAGCGATTTTCTATTCTCCCGGACGGCATCCGACGTCCGGATTTTACACTGCGCCGTTCCTTACGCCGGCCACACACGTGCGTCAGTACCTAAGCACTGGGAAAAGGAGGTGAAAGCCCAGTTGGAGAAGGATGTCAAGAGAGGGGTCTTACAAAGAGCTCCTCATGGAGAGCCCACAGAATGGTGTTCACGTATGGTGGTCGTGGCCAAGAAAACGGGGCAACCAAAACGTACGGTCGACTACCAAAAACTCAATGCAATTGTAGAAGGGAGATGCACCATACCCCTATGCCCTTTGATATGGTATCCAGCATTCCCCTTTGCTCATACAAGACTGTGGCCGACGCCTATTAGGGATTTCACCAGGTAGAACTGGAC
>NC_090763.1:32473251-32548399 GCF_036898095.1 Palaemon carinicauda
AAGATATTTACGTGGGAGGCCCCTACGGAGGCAGTGGAGTCGTGACAAGTAACAAATCCTCATAAACCATCTGCGCGCGCTTGCATATCTGTGTTCCTTTCTGTGACACCTAAATATAAACGTACTTTTTGAGGGATCAATTAAACCCTTTTTTAAGTAAAGTTGAATCTAAGAGAAAATGCAGCTCTGACAATTTTCAAAGACTATTTCATACATCATGCTTGGCTGAAATAAACAATTCGTGTTTGTCATTTAATTGATTTTTATTTCTTATTTCGTATTCCTTTTCGTACTCGGTACCAGAACTATTCATCCGACTAGCATTATAAATAGATTTTGCTCATCAATTGGCAAATGATATATAACTCATACAATTGTCAAGTTTATCTCATGTCTACTAATGAACACTGTTCAAAAAATAAAATCATTTATTTTCATGTCGCAGATCAAAATATTTAATTCCTAATTATACAAAATTGCGCAAAATAATGTAATGAACAAACTACAAATTGTACAACACTTCACTTAAGATAATAACATATAATTCCAAATTGTACAAAATCCCATGCAAGAAAATTACTTAATTCTAAATTTTACAAAATTGCAAAAAAATAACGAATGATTTACTTCCAAATTGTACAAAAGATAAAATTATCTGATTCTAAGTGGTACAAAATATCACATCTTAAATTCCAAATTATGCAAAAGATGAAATTATTTCATTTCAAGATGTACAAAATTACATAAAAAATCGAATAATTTAATTACAAATTACAAAACATCTATCAATAGAAATAACTTACCAACGGGTATTGCATAACAATGATCATAAGGAGGATCAAGCTAATATATTGACAAGAAACCCCGAAGCGCCTGGCGCTTTTAAACAGTATACTTACAAAAATATTAATTCTAATATCAATTATGGTACATTTCTTAAAACCTTATATCTGTAGTCTTTCCATGAAATGAAAAAAAAAAAAATCTGTCCAACAGTTGCTTGCTATGCAAGGCTTTAGCCTTTGGGACTTTATTCACACACGAATATCTATTAAAAAAAGGATCCAATTCACCTAGAAATGAAGACAAAGCATTGCACTTTTGCTATTCCAACCATTTTAGATAATGAACAGCACTATGTGAAGCTTCCTCGCTAGAGCTCTTCCAAAAACCAGCACTCTGGAACATACCGTACTGATAAAGCTGTGGTTTTACCTACTCGCTTGAGCCATCCCTCGGCATCGTTCACATTCTCCAAGACGAGTTCTCTCACATCAGGACACCTCTGGAGGACTCCCGTGAGTTGGATTGCATAGCTTTTGGTTACTGGAATATTTTTCAGATGTAAACTCTCTATGCCCTTGAAGCAGTCGGTGTTCATAAAATGAATATCCCTAGCTAGACCGCCTGAAAGAGTAAGATACCGAATGTTGGGAGCTGCTTTGATGATCTTCCTCAATAGCTTATTAACTCTGACAGAGTTCATTTGCAGCTCCCCATGCAACACAATCTTTGTTAGTTCCGGGAGAGTGTTGATATCCACTGCAAGCAAGGGCGATATATCAGCCAAATGTACAATATAAAAGTAAAGGGTAAATTCCCTCAAAACGGGGCACAAATTTAAGCAATGCAGGCCTTCTCTCAGGTCTATTGCCATGGTCACGTGAACTGCGAGCATTAAGAGTGTTTTGCCTACATTTGATAGAAGAAGTGAGAATCCTTGCCTTTCTCTTGGCAGTCCATGTTCAAAATTTCGGTGCAAGTATTGGGCTGCCACTGGCTGACCAATCGGTTCGTAATAGTGTCCATTATCTGGATGAATAAATAACTCCAAAGCATCGAAGTTGCCAAAAGAACTTGTCAGGTAAGGTTCGATTCTGTTTTGAACAAACCAAGAGGATGAACCGCTGAGCTCAAGGATTCTTATGTTGCAGTACATGTCATAGCTCAAGAATTTAACACAACATCTCCTGAGTAATGGATTGGCGTGTCTGAGGGTGAAGTGTCTCGTCATGCTCAACATTAAGGTGCCATTGAGATCCTCGCAGCAAGGCATTTTGCAGAACGTGTGGAAGTGCTGTTTGTCGATGCCGCTGATCACCAAGTTTGTATAAAATTTCCTAATTGCGTATTCGATCCCGTGGAAGTATTCGGTTCCCTCAGCACAGCAGATGTATATCCTTTTCAGGTTTGGAAAGGTTATCTCGGTACCCGTCGGGGCATCCTTATAAGCTCCCCAAATGATGTCCCTTTCCAATCCACCTTTGAAAAAAAACTCGAACAAGTTACTTCTGCGGGAGCAATGGCCCTCCCTTTTGATTCCTATCTCGGTGAGTCTCTTGCTGCACATCAGTGCAATCAAAGTCATGCCCTTCTTCCCCATGGAGATTTCCCGTACAAAAATCTTCTTCAGGTCAGGAGTGTTGGCAAACAAGACCTCATAAGGAGAGACGAGGGCGAATTCCAAGGATCTGGTGTCCAAAAACGACACGTGAAAAGGACCGAGATATTGTAGTAACATTGAGAGAGAACGGCAGGCTGATTGCGGTACCTGTGAAAAGACAAAGGTTTAGACAGCGATAACTTAGAATGGCTTAATCAACCCTCCTAACCATGTCCTTAACATTCTTGGAAGCCTATATCAATACAGTACTAATAATTCAAGAAACTTATTTAAACAGTTAAATCATCTGTAAATTCCTTGACTTCCCTTCAGTATTTGCATATATCCATTCATAACAATAATGCTATTAGTAATAACTTCGAAGTATAACAAGCCAACATACAATCTGAATTCAGATATTTTCTAAAACAAACGAGGCAAGAGTGGCATCTTAGTTCTCATAATTTACCAGACTTGTCATCATTGAGAGTCGATGATAGAAAGACATACCTGAACTGTATCCGTTGCGAAGTCCCCGACGTCATAGCAAAACAACATCTGGATGAAAAATTTGCACAATGGAGACACCACCTCAAAATCCTTTCTTAACTCTTCTGAGTTAAGTGTCTTCACGATTTCTTTACTGATCAAAGAGCGGATGTTCTTGTAGTGTGGAGTACAGAGGATACTGTCAGACCAGTAGTAATCCTTCATGAATTTGATGTATGCCTGTCAATGGAAAAATTACATGATTAGATGATTAGCAGAAATTAGCTTTATTCTCTCTATAGTTGATTAAAGCTTATGATTCCGAATTGACACAGGAGTGAGCATATTAATCTCCTGAAATTAGTACAAGAAAAGGCTCTCAAGTTTGATATGCACAAGTCAATGAACAACAGAATAATCAGTAGAGGCTGAAAACAATAATGAAAGAATGAATAATAAAGAATTTAGTAATAGTCTATCAACAACCTTAGCTGAAGCATAATTTCTATATCATCCAAATATCCTTCAATCTGGACTAGACAATGCCACATGATAATCACTTACCACCAAACTCTCTGTTGTCTTGGAGACATCAAACTTAGGTTTATAAATCTGGATCCCTAGCTTGGCCTTGTTCTGAGACATTAAATTTATGTAAAAGATGTCTAGCTGTTCAGCCATGAAGTAATCGTGGAGAACTGGCAAGCAATAGTTGATGATATGGCGGGCGGATGCTGTTGCGGAATAATTGACTAGGGATTTGGGTGTAGAGATCTTGGCTACCTGGTTCAGTTCTGTTGCCTGAAAGGAAGAAGCAAATCAGAAAGAATATTTTATTCTTTTTGTTTTTTATACCTAGAAATGCTGAGCTGCAAAATAACAAATAGAGTAGCGCCAACGTATCCCTGGTGTTGTAAGAGGCAACTAAAAGTTACTTCTAATGAGATATCAAAGAAGAGGAGCTGGGGGATAGTGACTGCTTCCTGCACCTTAGTTTTTTGGTGTTGAAATATGCGTGCATTAATTGATTGATTGACTGATTGATTGATTTAAAGTTTTCTGGCATCCTGACATCTAAGGTCATTGACGCCGATGTACGCGTAGATATAGTACAATAGAGAGTAAAAGATGTGAGATTGGAGGTATATTTTGAAATAAAAGGATGGATATATTGGCCTTTTGTGGAACAAAGATAAAAAGGATGAGTAAAGTGACGTCTGGTGAAGTGACAGATAGCGTCTGGGATTTACAGAGGAAGAGCAAGAGATGGTGTGGATTTATTGCTGAGTGAATGGATGATAGGTGAAGTAGTGGAATGGAAGGAGGTATCATCTAGGTTAATGTGGGTAAGAGTTAGATTGGATAGGGAATGTTTGGCTTTTGTTATTTTTTATGGGCCAGTTTGTAAGAAAAGTGAAGAGTGGAATGAATTAATTAGGTGTGTAGAAGGACTAGGTAGAAGGAATTTCGTAGTTGTAATGGGCGATTTGAATGGCAGAGTTGGTGCTGGAGAGGTAGGTATCATTGAGAAATATAGCTTGCCAGGTGAAAATGACAGTGGTGAGAGACTGGTAGATGTGTGTTGAACAAGAGCCGGTGATAAGTTGTAGTTTTGTCGAGAAGATAGATCATGACAAGTAGTCATGTGTAAGAGTACCAAATGGAAGAGTGGTAGAAAGGGCATTAATGGACTGTGTAGATAACAAGAAGATTGAAGTGGAAGAGAAAGGGGACAAATGATGAATGGCTGCAGAGTAATAATTAGAGGCTGACTGGAGGTGGGATCAGGGATTGGGTCACCGATATGAAGTGAATAAGAAGTTTTAGAAAGAAGTGAATTGAGTAAAGAAGGGTGTATTAAAAAATGAAGAGATGATACTGGAAGATTTTTTAAATGAGGGAAGGCAAAGAAAAGGCAGGCGGGATATTTTGAAAGGTTGCTGAAAGTAGGTCATAATAGAGAGGCAGATTTAATTGTTATTGCAGTGTGTTGAGTTGCCATTAATTGGAGATGAGAAAGAGAGAGGTTGTAAGAGAGAAAGTGAAGAGAGCACTATATAAAAAGAAAGCACCTGGTATGGATGGTGTGAGGACCGAGACTACTTGAGTGCATGTTGAGATTGTTGAATACGATGTTATGTTTTAGATTGTCAATAGTACCAGTGGATTAGGTGTATGTGTGTGTAAATATGATCCTGCTTTACAAAGGTAAGGGAGATGTAAAGGATAGTTGCAATTCAATAGGTATTAGTATGTTGAGTGTGATTGGAAAAGTGTATAATAAAATGCTAATTACCATTAGTAAGGATAATAAAAGAGGATGCTTTTAGAGGAGGAATGTGTGATATCGCCATGGTTGTTCAATTTGTTTGTTGATGGAGTTGTGAATGATTGAGTGCTTTATCGAGGATTGAAACTGATTGATTAGAGTGGGAAGCAAATCAGTTGTTGTTTGCGGATGTTACTCTATTAGTTTCAGACTTGGAGAAGCTGGGTCGATTAGTAACAGAGTTTGGGAGGATGTGCAAGAGAAGGAAATTGAGAGTTAATACGGGTAAGAGCAAGGAAGAGGGAGGGTGGTGCTGGGTTGAATGTCGTGTTAAATGCAGTTACTTGAAGTACATAAGTTTAAATACATTGGGTCTGTTGTTGCTGCAATTGGTGGATTGGAAGCAGATGCACATCAGAGAGTGAATGAAGGATGTAAAGTGTTTGGGGGTCTGAAGGTAGTGGTAAAGAATAGAGGGTTAAGAATGAATGTAAAGAGTCCTGTCTAAGGAAATGACTGTACCAATTGCAATGTATGGATTGGAGGTATTGGAAATGAAAGTGACGGAGAAACAGAAATTGAACATGTTCGAGATGAAATGTTTGAGGAGTATGACTGGTGTATCTCGATTAGATAGGGTTAGAAACGAAGTAATAAGGTGAGAACGGGTGTAAGAAACGAATTAGCAGCTAGAGTGGATGTGTTGAAGAAGGTGATGAGTGCAAGAGTTGATTGGAGTACAGTCAAATATAAATAACATCATGTCGCCTCCGGTCCCCCACTGTAACCCCCAACATCTATAAACTCCAGAATTTCATGTATAGAAAACGTTCATATTTGGCTGTTCGGGTAGAGTACGTGTTAGGGCCTGGGGGGGGGTGGTGTTGCAGTGGTGAGAGAACAGGGGAAATTAAGTATGAACGTAAATTAAATATAATCCCATTCGCTCCGAATTATATTATTATAACGATTCTAATTTATAGTTATGTGGTAATTCAATATCGATTAATCAGTATTATATTTTTTTGACAATGAATCCAAATCATAATTACACAGTATAGGCCTACTTATTGTGTTATTTGATATAACAATCTAACAGGAAAATTATTGGCTAAAATAAGTTTTTTTTTTCCAGACTGGGAAAACCTTATTCATACACAATTCACAAGTCAAATAGCATAAAAGTTTCTTGAGACGGTATATCAACAATTGATATGCAGCAATTCAGCATTTAAGAGAAAGTATTTTAGGGAACACTTGTCTATATGTAGGCTGTCAATCATCATTTAGTAATTACAAATCAGCTTCATATTACCTCATATCCTTAGGTTACATTACGTAAGGTTATGCTTGATGTATTCATTCTTTTTTTTGGGGGGGGGGTCTCATTAAGTGTTTTTTTCTTAAGATACCGTAAGAAAATGCTTAGCACCGCAATTGTAAAAGCATAACCTAATGCTGAGAGTATTTACATGGAAGAATCTTTACGGATTCTCTGTCATAGTTATCGACTATATGTTGATAAAAATGAGAAATATTTTCTATAAAGCATCGCTTTATAACAATATTGTTAACTAACTTAGTTGAGCATCATATCACTGAGGTTAAAGCTGGGGTAATTAGGCAAGATATCCATTTTCCGTTATACAAAATACATTAATTATAGTTTAAATTGCTACCATGATTTGGACACATGTTGATTCGATGTTCTCGCCGAATAAGCTCTCATTTCAGTTGTTATTTCATAGTTAACAAGCAAATATATACCGGTATAGTAAGTTAATATTGACGATATAGTTGATAAGAGACATAATTTCATAGTTATATTTATTTATTTAGATTATAATAATCTTACTCCAAACCTTTCCTAGGGCAGGAACTTGAAGACACACGAAATTTGTTAATAACATCTGATAACATACACATCGAAATGTTATATGAAAAAAAGTATGCATAATTCTTCAATTATCAAATTTTGAAAACTACTTATACATGAGTACAATCATATATGCATGCAACAATCATCAATACATATGCACAAAACGAGATGGTGTTTTCATCTAGATGTTACACTCGCTAAAGTAATTAGCTTATTTCTTTAAGTAAACAAAATATGCCTAAATATGTAGGCAAGAGAATACATATTAGGGCTACACAAATGTCAAACTTTTAAGTTTACGCAATTACTGTAAACCCGTAAGAAAAATGCAGAGAAATATAATTTATTTAATCTACGTCTCTTCTTGTGATTTTCATTCAAAGAAGTGCATATATTTTCACGAACGTTGGTATACAGGCGTCCTTTCAAAGTTGATTATAAATCTCCTGTAAATATGAAGTAACATTTTTCCCATGATTATTATATTTTCTAATATTACAACATGGCGAATAATACTATTTATTCATTGTATTGTTATGATTATTATCTTAATTTTTATCGAAAAGGCTATTTATGAAATATTCATTGCTTTCACATTGGTCCAAACTACCGTTGACATTCTGTATAATAAACAGAAACTCTTCAAAACGGTATAATGTCTCCAACTGGGTATACTGAGATAGGATGAATACTTTGATACATTTTTAGCGCTGATACGAGAGAGCGTAACTGTTGAAATTGACTTATACTGAAAGAAGGCAAATGCTAATTAAATTCTCCTTATATTTGGAAATCAAATCCCTAATGCAGTCTAATTCTGGAATCAAAATAAATCTTTCAGTACATACTGAAGTGATTAAAATGTTTTAGAATTACATCAATTCGTATAATGTGTAATGTTTATTTTGGAACTTTGGGTAAATATCCTTCAAATTCCAGACTAGTAAAGGTAATAGTTTTAAAGTTTTCGGTAATTTGTCAATATTCGTCCAAACAAAGTTACCCCTTGTAATCTGAGAAAAGTAAAAACTAAAGAAATCCCATGACCCTTCCTTTACATATTGGAAAGGAACTGGATTTCTTATATAAATATAGAGGCGAATTGTATTTTCTAATTGCAGAAGAGTCACGCCAGGCAATCAAAGGTATAAAACGTTCACAAACCCTGACCAAAAGATGGTTAATACAAGTTATGACCACTTTTCCGAGGTGATTTTGTAAATGTTTTCATCTAATCCAATTCTTAAAATAATCTCATGCTGGTGAAATTCATATACACTTAAGAAATTCTCAATACCGCGAAACCTTAAAAATTATCACGAAAAACTATTTATGAAACCAAACTAGGGAATAAAGAAGCTAAGTTGACATAGACAGACCCCAGACATAAATCTAGATCATTTATAGGTAGTAAACAAAGTTTAAGACATCGCCAGATTATTGGACTACAAACAGTCTCCAAAGGGATGTGTTAGATATCGCGTTTAATATTAACCTTCGCGTTTAATAGAGACATTTTAAAAGTCAAGAGCAAATATATTATAATAGATCGGTAGAACATTAATTTATGAAATACAATGAGTATATTATGTTATTTTGGTAAACCTTCGAAGATGTCACACGTACATACAAGATGAAACAATTTTTACCGGTAAAATGAATAGCAAGCGATGGTTCATAATAGGCAAAAAATTGTAATAACTATGATGGTACTTACACGAGACGCCATCTTTGCTTTAGTCCTCTCTGTAGACTTGAAGAAACACTTGAACTACAGTATAAGAAACTCGACCTTTGACCTCACAAGATGATTCTCCTTTGAGAAGTTCCGGTGACTGAGAGCCAGAGGTCATCCAGGGTAAAGACACAAAGAAAGGTTCCTTCTAATCCTTTGGGGCGGGGTGAAGACTTAGAGGGAAAATCTTAATCCTACCTAGGGTGGAGACCATGACCTTGGGAGGATTAGAAAACTGGGGATTTTCACCATCCCCAAAATTCCTCCCCACCGGCCAACGTATCCTTTGGCTTCACCTTCATTAAATGGTTACTCGCAGAATACTTTTAGTATAATAATATCTGAATAGACGGGAAAATATTCTTTGAATATAATTTTCATGGTAATAATATTTCTTAAAATCATTTTCAGTGATCTGTATAGTCTATAGATGTTTAAAAACAATTAAACAATCTGTGTAACTTTATGGATCAAATATATATTGTTATAGTAGAACCATTTTACGAGCGAACTTCAAGCTCATTTGCGGCGTTGCCAATTCTCCTTAATCCCGATGCCTTCGCTTTACTAAGAGAAGGGAAGGAAAATGACAAACCAGGAGATATGGCTTACATTAATACCATGGAGAGTTCCCTGCGTCGTGTTTTTCGCCCACAATAAAGAAAATGGCATACAATGTCCATCAGTTCTTTTTTTTTTTTTATTAAATGGGAATTAAAATACGTGTCACAGATGTAACCAACATATCAAAAACGACTTTGTTTCATATTTGCAAGGAAAATTGGGTCAAGGCTATTAAGCATACTGATAACATTATAAAGGAAGACAAGAAAAAAGACGACTGTCTTTACGAATTCATTAAATAACCACGTTTTCTAACTGAACCTCTATTGTAAAAACTTTTTGTCCATTAAATAAATAAATTCTAAAACCGTACAATCACCAGTGTAATTATATCATACTCAACTTAGTTAATTAGATCCTTTGTAAAGAATCCTGTCTTTTAATAATCAATCAGAATTGAGAAATTAATATATTTGATATCAAAATTAAGATTATTTCTGTTAGTGTGATAACCTTTTTATAACAATTTTTCTCTTTGTTATATCTAAGAGTTTCAACTTGTCACCACGTGGTTGAAAACAAAAAGAGCGAAGGAAGCAATTTAGAGAGAGAATCAAATCAAAGGATTATATTCTTAGACCGTTCAAATCCGGGTGAATGACTTATTAGCTGACCCTTTTCTCCTTTTCTTGGCTCGCCCATAGATTAAGGCGGTCAAGCCAGGTGTGGTTTAAAAATGACCCAACAGAACTGGCACCGCCGCCAGTGGGCTCCGAGTTCGCTCCTTAGAGCACTTTTCTATCCCTTGCCAACCTTCCTCCTTCCTGCTAATTCCCGTAAAATATGAATCCTATCTCTCGTTGCTAAGTACAGAGAACTTACATACTCACATCAGAGCAAAGTTATCTACACACTAAACTGTTTTTACGAAGTTTTAATTTAATGTGTTTTTATTTAACTGGAAATTTGACTATCATCCAACAAACAAAAACTATGAAAAATATTATGTAAGGGTATATATGATTAGAATGTATAAATGGTGTTTATGAATGATTATTATTATTATTATTATTATTAATATTATTATTATTATTAAGAGAAATATATAACTACACACACACACACACACACACACACATATATATATATATATATATATATATATATATATATATATATATATATATATATATATATATATATATATATATGGCGATATCAGATGCAGGACCCAACCCGGAGAATTCCGGACGGGATTTAGTGAGTGAGTGAGATATATATATATATATATATATATATATATATATATATATATATATATATATATATATATATATATATATATAGTTTAATATATATATATATATATTCATATATATATATATATTAATATATATATATTTATATATATATATATATATATACAAAATATATATATATATATTATATATATATATATATATATATATATATTTATATATATACATATATATTTATATATATATATATATATATATATATATATATATATATGTATGTATGTATCTATATATATATATATATATATATATATATGTATATATATATGTATATATATATATATATATATATATATATATATATATATATATAATGTTATTTTGTTCAACATGTTATTCTCACAACATTGTTTAAAACCATGCATAAAAGGGATAGTTATTTTGCCATGGGAAACACATAACACACGTAGGCTAGTCACCTACAACCACTGTCAAAGAAAATGACATTTTGAAAAAGTTTGAGTTTAACACTGAGGATGAAGTATGCGGGATATGTTCTAAAAAACATTACACCAAAGAATATAATGCGCAATATTTAAGACATTCGAAATTAATATATATATATATATATATATATATATATATATATATATATATATATATATATATATACAGTATATATATATATATATATATATATATATATATATATATATATATATATATATATATATATATATAAACTCTGACCATCCTTTACATTCCGATCTCCCGGTGTACCGGTTTCAAATTACCCCCTCCAAATCTTACCCCCCGGTAGTTTGAAACCGGTTTCAAGCTACCCCCGGGGGTAATTTGAAACCGGTTTTAAGCTACCCCCCCCCCTGGTTTCAAACTACCCCCCTCGATTTTGCGCAGCATCTCATTATTTATGAATATTAATAAATTGCTTTTGATCAGGGTCAACACAATCATTAGGTTATATGTATATACATGTACTGTTTCACCTATTGGTATCGTTTATTAATATCCAGCCTTTATCCGTTTTATGTTTGTATACGAAAACACCTGGACTACGGTAAAGTCGTTACACTTTATAGCCCTCTATGGATGACATTGAACACAGCTTGTGTTAATCTCACAACTGTTGTTACTGATTTTAGCCTAAAGGTAGGCAGCTGTGTGTTATCATGGGCTAAATCAAATCTTATTTAAACCATCTTCCAGAGTAGTAAGTAATGGATTTGTATATGGATTTTTTTTCTCTGTTGTTGATCTCGAAATGGAAAACTATTGAAAAACTGAGTGATAAAATGTTCTAAAATTTTACCTGAAACGTATCATAAAAAAAAATCCTCGCAACATTGTCACCTGTACATTTCCATGCCGTTTATATAAGACTTCTGCCCCTTTGTCATAGCTCCATTCTTTCTTATTACTCATTTCATCAAATGACAAAACAGCAATAATCGAGACTTCATACCATCTTTAAAGTCCTCTGGTTTAAAATGAATCGAGTTAACAGTAGCTTACACAACGTTAATTCTGTCTGTACGATAACATGCATGTTGGTATATTTGAGCTTTTATTTATCACGTGCATAGCATCCAAATACTGCGAAGTTACTATGCATTATCACTGACAGAATATATGAATAAACAAAAAGATATATGGACACAAGGAGTTCTATTGTTACATTGCATCTATGGGTATAGTCAAACCAATTTATGAGCAAACTCGGAGCCCAATAGCGGCATTGCCAATTCTCTTGGGTCATTTTGAAAGCACACCTGGCTTGACCGCTTTAATCTATGGGCGAGACCAGAAAAGGAGAAAAGGGTCAGCTAATAAGTCATTCACCCGGATTTGAACGGTCTAAGAATATAATCTTTTAATTTGATACTCTCTCCAAATTGTTTCCTTCGCTCTTTTTGTTTTCAACCACGTGGTGACAAGTTGAAACTCTTAAATATAACAAAGAGCAAAATTGTTATAAAAGGATTATCATACTAACAGAAATAATCTTAATTTTGATATCAATTGAATTCAGTTCTCAATTCTGATTGATTATTAAAAGACAGGATTCTTTACAAAGGATTTAATTAATTATGTTTAATATGGTATATTTACATAGGTGATTTTATTGTTTTAGAATTTATTTAATTAATCGACAAACTTTTTTTACAACAAAGGTTGTGTTAGCAAACGTGGTTATGGTGACTTCGTCAGATGAAGTTAGTGCTATCACAAAAGATTGAACGAATTAGTTAATTCAGACCATTTTCATGTCTTCCTTTATAATGTTATCAGTATGCTTAATACCCTTGACCCAATTTTCCTTGCAAATCTGAAACAGATATGTTGGTTGCATCTGTGACACATTTGATTGTTTGGTCAATTCCAAATTTAACAATTTCATTATCATTTTCCCATTCAAAAAAAAAATTATAGGCATTGTATGCCATTTTTCTTTCTTCTGGATGAAAAACACGACGCTGAGAACTTACCATGGTTTTTACGGCAGCCTATTGTGCAAGACAGTGAATGAGGAAGCTAATCTTCATGCATTTAATAGGATTTGACCAAAGGTCTCAATGAACTGACCCAGTGGCAACGCGTATGTCATATCTCCTAATTTGTCATTTTCCTTCCCTTGTCTTAGTGAAGCAAAAGCATCGGGAATAAGGAGAATCGGCACCGCCGCAAATGAGTTTTGGTGATTGACACCTTAAGCTGCGCGTTGGCTGCCCTTGTTCAAAAGATGTGTATGTATGTATATATATATATATATATATATATATATATATATATATGTATATATATATATATATATATATATATATATATGTATGTATATGTATATATATATGTGTGTATATATATATATATATATATATATATATATATATATATATATATATATATATGCATTTGTATAGATAATAAGATAATCAACACCATTTATTCTGAGTGATGTTTGTGTCATTTTCTCCAGGTATATTGCCGCCCGAAGCACATGAATGGAATCTATTTGAGATAACAAAAAAAAGGAGAAAAAAAATCGCGACAATCACGCGCACACTGAAATAAAATGAAGTTTTACCTCGCCGTTATCACTAAACCTTAAATGATAGTCTGTAACTTCAAATATTGTGTATTAGTGAATTATATGACACGTTAGGTCTTAGATACGAAAATATCAACAATCACACGAACATTGAAATTGAATAAAATTTTACCTCGCCTTTATCACAAGACCTTAAATTACAGTCTGTGACTTTTAACGTGTCATATAATTTACTAATACACAATAGTTTGTCTTAAATACAAAATTAAACTACTTTTCCTAATGCTGCGAAACTAGTAATAAATGTATGACACATATTTGCGATGTCACATGAATTATTTATCTCTCTGATGAGGGAGTAACTTGAAAACAGAGGGGGTAACTTGAAACCAGTTTCAATCTACCGCCCCCCCCCCTGTAATCTGAAACCGGTTTCAAGTTACCGGGGGGGGGGGGTAGTTTGAAACTGGGGGTAACTTGAAACCTTTACACCGGGACAATTCTATCCTGTTCGTAATACTAGGCAGGCAGTTAATTCTAATATCCAGGCCTTCATCATGAGGTTCAATACTACACAGTATTCTGGAAGTTTTATTCCAGTTGTTACCAAGTTGTGGAATGATCTTCCTAATCGGGTAGTTGAATCAGTAGAACTTCAAAAGTTCAAAGTTGGAGCAAATGACCAGGCTAACATGAGTTTTTTTATAGTTTATATATGACATATCTGTTTTTGACGTTGTTAATAGTTTATATAAGCATATCTGTTTTGACGTTGTTATTGTTTTAGAACGATTTATTGTTAACTTGTTCTCATCATTTATTTATTTCCTTATTTCCTTTCCTCACTTGGCTATTTTTCCCTATTGTAGGCCTTGGGCTTATTGCATCTTGCTTTTCCAACTAGGGTTGTAGCTTGGCTCGTAATAATATATATATATATATACATATATATATATATATATATATATATATATATATATATAATATGTGTGTGTGTATGTATATGTATGTGTGTGTTACTAGGCTAAACCATAACTAGAAAAGCAGAATGCAATCTAGTACCGACAAAAGAAGCTACGTAAAGAATAAACTGTTTAAGAATAATAACAAAATAATTGAAGTACTAAATTGACAGGGAATTTAATCTACGCTCTAAATGCATTCCAGTACTTTCGTGAGTTCTTTGCTTTACCCTTGTGAGAGCTAATATGACGTCTTCCACTGAAATAAAGTTAATCGAGTTTCACAATAGAATCATTGTTATACATTACAAAATGACATCAAAATAACCATATCTGACAGATTTAAGAATGTTTTATTGGATGTTATCGATCAAGATGCCAGGTGGCTGAAGTAGCAGCTGTCTTTAATACACGCCCCCAAGGTCATGTTATTCCAATCTATGGTCGGTGAGACCTTTAGAGCAGATTAAGGTACCAAATCTACCTACGATTTTAAAGTTAACCGACCCAGTGAATCCTTTATAAGTTCTATAAGTAAATGAGATTTACTTTCCATAAAAGGCACACATCCTGAATTTATTTTTACTTAAAATATGAAAAAAAAAATTCCTCCAACATTTTAATTACGTTCTTATAAAATTTGCGTATACTGTTGTTATTAGAAAATATGTAATTAAGATTGGTGATAAATTATTAAGAATCAGATAATGACATTTCAAATTATTTAAGTTATATAGTATAGTTCAAAGTTTAGTATAAATGTAAATGAAATTAATATCAAATAACTATGTTTCTAAAATCAACATTTAATAGTTTTATTTCGAAAATAAGAAAAGGAACTCTATTAGTAACTCAGGGGAAATGGTCTATAAACAAAGTATAATGCTTTTTAGCTAATTTCGAATATCAAAGCTTTGAATCTTTTATTCCACCGAAACATAATGCCATCTGGTGTCCATGATTATTAATTATCATATCAAGACAATGTTAGCTCATCTCACAGTTCTATAACATTAAAAAGAAAAATATATATGGGCCCATGGAATAAGGATATATATATATATATATATATATATATATATATATATATATATATATATATAAACATATATATATATATATATATATATATATATATATATATATAAACATATATATATATATATATATATATATATATGTATATATATATAAACATATATATATATGTATATATATATATGTGTGTGTGTGTGTACATGTATTTATACATATATATAAATACACACACACACACACATATATATATATATATATATATATATATATATATAATGTAAATTAGTATATATAAGTATATAAATAGGTGACTATATAATTATATATATCAACTCCCACTGTGTCCAATATGTCATCTAGCCAATATCAATAAGGCTAATTTTCTGTTTCTATAACGGCGTTATTTTTCTATGAAGTGTATAGGCTTCAATGTCAATAGCATTGATTCCGTGTACTGAGTAAAATAAAGATAATTTGTTTTTATATAAATCCAAACTTATACATATTCATAAAGGTATATTTGATATGCATAGGCAAAAAATCTACTTTTCTAAGATCTAAGTAAAATATAAGCTTTTGTTTAGAAATTTTAGTGAATTCTAATAGGACCATAAAAAGTATAAGTACAATTTATTTAGTATAGTTTTTCCATTTCAGAAAAGCCAATCCGCTTCTAACTTTTATCCTGAGAAGTGTTCACAATTAGACGATAATTTTGGGATAAAAGGTCGGGTCAGTTGACCTGACCTTCTTAAGAGGAGTTATTATTATAATTATTTGCTAAGCTACAACCGTAGTTGGAAAAGCAGGATGCTATAAGCCCAGGGGCCCCAACAGGGAAAATAGCCCAGTGAGGAAAGGAAACAAGGAAAAATAAAATATTAAGAACAGTAACAACATTAAAATAAATATTTCCTATATAAACTATAAAAACTTTAACAAAACAAGAGGAAGAGAGATTAGATAGAATAGAGTGCCCGAGTGTACCCTCAAGCAAGAGAACTCTAACCCAAGACAGTGGAAGACCATGGTACAGAGGCTATGGTACTATCCAAAACTAGAGAACAATGGTTTGATTTTGGAGTGTCCTCCTAGGAGAGCTGCTTACCGTAGCTAAAGAGTCTCTTCTACCCTTACCAAGAGGAAAGTAGCCACTGAACAATTGCAGTGCAGTAGTGAACCCCTTGGGTGAAGATGAATTGTTGGTAGTGTTGTCAGGTGTATGAGGACAGAGGAGAATCTGTAAAAAATAGGCCAGACTATTTGGTGTATAAGTAGGCAAAGGGAAAGAACCGTAACCAGAGAGAAGGATCCAATGTAGTACTGTAGTTGGATGCTAATCGGCGATGAAGGTGTCTCAAACCATAGATATATGACCTTCGGGTCAAATATTAAAGCAGCTGCTACTGCTGCTTTCGACTAAGATTGTGTTAGGAGTTGCGCTCTCGTCAAGAGCCCCCGCCGCTCAGCTGTAAATACCGGGAAATCCGAACGTGCAACGAACGAACACCTAGTGTCCCAGGAGACCTTTCTTGGCAAGGGCCCGTGCCATCATGAAATGGGCTTGATCTATAATAAAAGGCTTTCACTGTCCTCTTAAATGCACATCCAAGAAACAATACTTTATATATATATGATTCCAGTCTGTAAATTGATTGATTATTTATTAATAAGTAAGACTGCCTTAGATTTAAATATCATAATCTCCTCCTACGCCTATTGACGAAAAGGGCCTCAGTCAGATTTGGCCAGTCATCTCTATCTTGAGCTTTCAAATCAACACTTCTCCAATCGTCCCCTCCTACTTCACGCTTCATAGTCCTCAGCCATGTATACAATTCAAAAAGGTCAGACTGATATTGTTAAAGTTTATACAAGACTAACTATCTTTTAGTAAAAGCAGAGAATTTATCTTCTTAAAAACTGCTAAAATTTGTTGAGGTAATAAACTCTTCTGCTCGATCTCAGTGCTGCTTTTGATACAGTTGTGTATGAACTGCTACTAAATGATCTACGGTCCATCGGCGTTGAAGATCAAGCCTTCGAATACCTAAAAGACTACTTAGTTGGTAGAAATTGCTGTGTACAAATTGGAAACTCTTATTCATCATATGAACCCTTAAACAGAGGGGTACCCCAGGGGAGTGTACTTGGCCCAATCTTATTCTGCATCTATACTGTTGGTCTATCGAAAATAGTGCAAAGGCATGGCGTGAAGTTTAAACTATTTACAGATGACACACAATTTTACTTCTCCATAAATGATATAAATGACACTACTGAAACTCTAAACCAAATCCTTGATAGTGTTAGAGAATGTATGACATTTAAACAACTAAAATTAAATGAGAACAAAACTGAATTCATGGTGGTGGTCAAGAGAAACTTAGGTGATATTCAAATGAACATAAATAATGACTCGGTGCCGTTATCTAGTAAAGTTCGAGATCTAGGTGTATTTCTTGACTGCAACCTATCTCTATATGCCCTAATAAATAATGTAATAAAACTGATGGATATCATCCAAGAAATATTGCGTTTATAAAAAAGTACCTAGACGAAAATTCTGTAAAGAAACTTGTGATAAACTGTGTTATTACCAGGATTGACTATTGCAACTCTTATCTGTTACAATTCACCAAAAGTGCAACTTAAGAAATTACATAATATAATAAACAGAGGAGCAAGAGTGATAAAAGGCGTCCCACCCAGAGAAGGGATCACCCCTACACTAATTGATTGACACTGGCTGCCGATTAAAGCGAGGATTGAATTTAAAATATGTACAATACCCACCAAGTTATCAGAACCGAACGTCCAAAATACTTAAGAGAATTGCTACATATTGCGCAGCCAACAAATAGTGTCGACACGAGAATAGTTACAGATGGCTTCAAACTGTTGGAACCTAGATTTATGTCTACTTTAGGCCCCAGAGCCTTTAAATATGCGGCACCGAGACTACAGTATATAATAAGCTCCCACGAAACATTCGAATGATTGAAGACATTAAGGCTTTCAAGGGGGCACTGAAGACTCTTATTTCATGAGTCTTTTGACAGTGACGATTTAACAATAAATGAAAAATACAAGACAAGAAACGTTAAATACTCTGAACGAATAAGGTAAAACGACAGTGGAGGTCCTGTAGAGAGTGGGGTTCCCCGGCTTTATGGGACCGGAAAAGCAGCCATCAAAAGAAAGAAAAAGAAAGAAACATTATCGCTCGATTCACCGAGAGCATTTAGTAATGAAAGCAATTACAATTATAGTTGACGAAGGCACTGCCACTGTTAAAGGATTTTAACTGCTCTTGCAGAATAGGTTAATGTGCTTGGCAAAAAAAAAAAAAAAAAAAAAAAATTCACATTTGTCAGTAAACTGAATTTTCTTTACTTTCCGGATTCTTTTCCATACTTCGTAACAGAATTTTGCTCATCTATAGGCAAATGATGTACAGCTAATAAAATTGACAATTTTATTTCATGCCTATCAGTGAACATTGTACAAATAAATAAAAATAAAATTTAAGATTTAAATATTTCAATTTCAAATTTCATTAATGAACATTTTATTCAACTCCAAATTATACAATAGAACAAAATATCTAAATTATTTAATTCTAAATTGTACGAAATCGCACAAAATTTAGAATTATTAAATTCCAAATTATTTACTTTCAGTTTGTACAAAAAGATCAGACTCTTATTTAAGTAATCATTCATACCTTAGTAACAAGTATGACATAACTATTATAATGAAGATGATCAAGGGATTGGTGCTTCTAAACACTTTATTTATAGAAATAATATCGATTATCTTCTTATTTCAACTGATGTTTCCAACGCAAGGCTATAGCCTTTTGGACTAGATTCACACACGAATAGCTAAAGAAAAAAAAAAGATTCATGCCAGCTAGAAATGAAGACAAAGCACTACGGCTTTGCTTTTCCAACCATTTTAAAAATGACCTATGCTCATCACTTAGAGAAAAAAAAAAAAAACAATGATGAGTAGCACTATCTAAAGCTCCCTCGCTAGAGCTCTTCCAAAAAACGGCACTCTGGAACATAACGGACTGACAAAGCTGTAGTTTTATTTACTCGCTTGAGCCATCCCTCGGCATCGTTCACTTTTTCCAAGACGAGTTCTCTCACACCAGGACACCTCTGGAGAACTCCCTTGAGATGGTCTGCATAGTTCTTTGTTATTGACACATTTTTTAGGTGAAGAGTCTCTATGCCCTTGAAGCAGTCGGTGCTCATAAGATGAATATCCTTCGTTACACCACCTGAAAGCTTTAGATACCGAACGTTGGGAGCTGCTTTGATGATCTTCCTTAATAACGTATTCACTCTGACAGAGTTCATTTGTAGCTCCCCATGAAACACGATCTTTGTTAGTTCCGGGAGTGTGTTGATATCCACTTCGAGAAAGGGTGATATATCAGTCAAATAAACAGCATTGAAGTTGAGGGTAAATTCCCTCAAAACAGGGCACAAGTTCAAGCAATGCAGGCCTTCTCTCAGGTCTGTCGCCAAGGTCACTTGAACCATGAGGATCAAGAGGGTCTTACCCACGTTTGATAGAAGAAGCGAGAATCCTTGCCTTCCTCCTTGCAGCCCTAGTTCCAAATTCCGATGCAAGTGTTGGGTTGCCACTGGGCCGTAATGGTATGTTACATCTGGATAAATGAATAACTTCAGCCCATCAAAGTTGCCATAAGAACGTGTCAGGTAAGGTTCAATTCTGTTTTGCACAAACCAGGAAGATGGACCACCGAGCTTCACGACTTTTACGTTGCAGTACGTGTCGTAATTCAAGAACTTAACAGAATGCCTCCTGAGCACTGGACTGGCATGTACCAAGGGAGCAAAGTGTCTTATCAAGTTGTACATAAGGAGGCCACTGAGATCATCACCCAAAGGCATGTTACAGAATGTGTGGAAGTCTGGTTCGTCGACTTCATTAACCACCAAGTTTGTATAATACTTCCTCACTGCGTGTCCGATCTGGTGGAAGCATTCGGTTCTCGTAGAGCAGCGGATGAACATCCTTTTCAGAATTGGAAATGTGATCTCTCTGCCCATCGGAGGATATCTATAATCATTCCAAGTGAAGTCCCTTTCGGATTTGCCCTTGAATAAAAACTCGAACAAGTCACTTCTATGGGTGTAGTGGCCCTGCCTCTCTATTCCTATCTCAGTGAGTCTCTCGCTGCATATCTGCGCAATCAAAGTTAGGCCCTCATTTCCCATGAAGGGGTCCCGTACGAAAATCTTCTCTAGGTCCGGAGCGTTCGCGAATAATACCTTGTGAGGGGAGACGAGGCCGAATTCCAAGGACCTGATGTCCAAAAACGACATGCGAAAAGGAACGAGACATTGTAGTAACATCGAAAGAGGATGGCACGCTGATTGGGGTACCTGTGAAAAGCAAAAGGTTTAGACAGCATTTCTAACCAAGCAATAAATTAGGATGGCTTACTCAAGCTTCCTAACCATGTCCTGAACATACGATTCTCCATTTAAAATTGCATGACCTAAATTTGTGGGTTATATGGTACTTCAAACCATCATATAAACAAAGTTTATAGCGATACTGAAACATTTAGAAAATTTATTTAAACTGTTAAATTAGTAATAAGTTCGAAGTATTACATGTCAACATATGAATCAGAATTCAGGTGCCTTCAAAAAAATTTAGGCAAGAGTGATATCTTTGTGTCTTCATTTACCAGTGCATCGTGATTTGTCATCATTGTTAACTAATGAGAGAAAGACATACCTCAACTGTACCCGTTGCGAAGTCACCGACGTCATAGCAAAACAACAGCTGGATGACAAATTTGCACAATGGGGACACCACCTCAAAATCCTTTTTTAATTCTTCTGAATTGAGCGTCTTCACGATTTCTTTACTAATCAAAGAGCGGACGTTCTTGTAATGTGGAGGACAGAGGACACTGTCAGACCAGTAATAATCCTTCATGAATTTGATGTGTGCCTGTCAATGGAAAAATTACAGGATTAGATAATTCGCAGAAATTAGTCATATTCTCGCTCTAATTGATATTTTTATAGGCTGATTAAAGTTTTTGATACTAAACTGACTTAGGGAGTAAGCATATTAAAAGCAAAAAATATAGTAAGTCTCAACAACCTTGATATTATGCCCAAACATAACTCCTATATTATTCAAATAGCCTTCAATATGGACTAGATAATGTCACATGATAATCACTTACCACCAAACTCTCTGTAGTTTTGGCGACCTCAAACTTGGGTTCATAAGTCTGGATCCCTAATCTGGCCTTCTCCTGCGACACGAACTTGGCGTAAAAGACGTCGAGTTGTTCAGCCATGAAGTAATCGTGGAGAACTGGCAAGCAAAAGTTGATGATAAGGCGGGCGGACGCCGCTGCAGAGTAAGCGACGAGGGAGTTGGGCGTAGAGATCTTTGGTACCTGCTTCCGTCCTGTTACCTGAAAGGAACAAAGAAGTAAATCAGAGATTTTCTATTTTTAATGAGGTGTAAACTCATTGCTAGTGGTCTTTGTAAACAACATACTGCCTTGAAACATGTTTCAATAATACCTACTGTAGACACATCTGCTTCTTATAAGAAGTGTTAAATCGTGGTGTTGGGTATTTGTGCTGAATTTTAAAGAATTTAGTTTTCAATGCGAAAATTTCGATTCTGTACATTAAAAAATGTGTGTGTGTGTGTGTGAGAGAGAGAGAGAGAGAGAGAGAGAGAGAGAGAGAGAGAGAGAGAGAGAGAGAGAGTTTATATTAAAATCCAAGAGAAGGACTTCTCTACCAGCTTAATCTCTCTACTAGAAGGTCAGAATTTGTTTTGCCTACGGAGGTATGATACACAATTGATTTATATATTTATATATATATATATATATATATATATATATATATATATATATATATATATATATATACAAATATACAATACTACTAATGCATTATCTCATCCTACGCCTATTGACGCAAAATAGCCTCGGTTAGATTTCGCCAGTCGTGTCTATCTTTAGCTTTTAAATCAATACTTCTCCCCTCATCATTGCACTTCATAGCTATTAGCCATCTAGGCCTGGGTTTTCGAAATCTTCTAATGCCTTGTGGAGCCAAGTTTAAATTTTGGTGAACTAATCTCTCTTGGGGAGTGAGAAGAGCATGCCCAAACCATATCCATCTACCCCTCACCATGATCTCGTCCACATGAGGCACTAGAGTAATCTATAGCATTCCATTGCTAATCCTGTCCTGCCATTTAACTCCCAATATCCTTCTGAAGATATTGTTTCATTGTCATACCACGACTCCTGACCATACAGTAACACCACTATCACCAAACTGATTTATAGCCTGATTTTTATTTGTAATTCCAGGCGATTTGATTTCAAATTTTACTTATCCTAGCCATTGTCTAATTCTAAAAATCCTGTATTAGAGATCATAGTTCAGATATTTAAATGATTCCACCTCATTAATCCTTCCAATGATATTTCATCTTCCGTTGCATATTCTGCTCATATTTTTTTGTCTTTCTTCTATTCATCTTAAGCCCAACCTTATGTGATATTTCATGCATTCTGGTAAGCACGCTTTGCACGTCCTGTGGTGTTCTCCTAATTAGGATGTCTTCATCAGCATACTCTAAGTCAGCTAATTTCTTGTTACCAATCCAGTCCAATCCTTCTCCGCCATTCCCAACTGTTTATAGGACTCCCCTAACATCAACTTTGCACTGAGTATGCTCATGAACAGATTTAATCAAATTTGCATAGTTATAAGAGGAATTCATGATAATCCAGGACTCTCCACTAAATTGGCCAGTGCACACCATCAAAGGCTTTTTCATATATATATATATATATATATATATATATATATATATATATATATATATATATACACACACACACACACACACACATATATATATATATATATATATATATATACACACACACACACACATATATATATATATATATATATATATATATATATATACACACACACACACATATATATATATATATATATATATATATATATACATATATATATATATATATATATATATACACACACATATATATATATATATATATATATATATATATATACACACACACACACACACACATATATATATATATATATATATATATATATATACACACACATATATATATATGTATATATATATATATATATATATATATATACATATATGTGTGTGTGTGTGTGTGTGGGTGTATTACTTGCTAAGCCATAACCCTAGGTGCAAAAGAAGAATGGTAAGGATATAGTTTATAAACAGTAATGAGAAGAATCATGGAGCCCGTATCGATAGGCCCTGGGTGTTTGGTCTGAAAAACGGTCTTGATTGCCGGTACTTTTATGTACAACGAAGAGAAAGAGAGAAATTGATTCCTATAATAGGAACGTGAATGTAAACTTGGGTCTGTGATTTGTTCGGAGGAGTGGCCAAGCTACTTATCCTTAAGTAATATTGGCTATCAGCACAAAACAGTCAACCACCAACGCAAGCACACTGTTAAAATAATCGTAATTTTTATAGGAAATTCTCCGTAAAAATATACTGTTTTCAGTCGTATTTCAATAAAATACAGGCGACCGTAATATTTACCCTACTTTATTATTATCTTTTACAGGTTGTTGACCGTAGTATCCCTCCGTTTCTAAAACGGTAAATGCCTGTCAACATTTATTTCGGGGTTTTTACCGTTTTTTTTTTTTTTTTCTTACGGAAAACTTTTTACAGTGTATCTAAACCAAGCTTCATGAACGCACACACAAGGCATGAGCGTTCGTTGTCTTGATGCCTAAGTTGACATTCTTATGAAAGAAAGGGAGGAGTACCAATCCAACAGTTTCAGTCTCATTTAGATGTATATTGCTGGAAAGTTCTCAGAAAGAATGATTTTATTTTACTTCCAATTGTGCAACATATTTTTTGACAAACCATTGCAAAAAAAGTTTGAGATCATGAAATTCCTTTTAATAAACTTGGTTTTCTTGTTCCTTTTTCTTTTTATTCTATGTTACAAAGTATTAAACTCCATTATATGGGCAGAAACAGATTGGTAGATATCATGCTATAGAAAATGGCTGGTAGATATCACTCTATAGTAGGAAATGGCTGGTAGATAATACGCTATAGTAGTACCTTGGATTGTTAACGCGATTTATACTTAGGAAAAATTATTTAGTTAATCTACGGCTTTGCTTATGATCTTCTCGAGGAGGAATGGACATTTTTAAAACATATGTATGCGGGCGTCTTTTAAACGTTAACTATAGATCTTCCCTTAATCTGGGGTAACATCTTTCCTGATGATCATTTTCTTTTATTAAAACAATATATCGAATAACACTAATTCATCGTCATTTTTTTATAGATTCTATATTGCTTTTGCATACAGCCAAAACTATCGCTGACATTCTGTATATTAAGAAGAAGCCTTCAACGCGGTATGATGAAAGTATCCAAGGCGGTGTACAGAAGTAGGAGGTTCTGAGACGTTTCTGATGCAAGAAAGTGTGCAGGTGAAATTGAATAGAGAGGAAGCAAATATTCATTACATCATCCTCCTGTTGGGAAATCAAATACCTACTATAACCTCATTTTCGAATCAAAATGAAAATTTAAAATGGCTTTATTCACAATATTCTAAAAGTTGGATGAAGAAGCCTAGGTTAAAAGAATTTAACGAATTTATTAAAAAGTTTTCAAATCTACCCCATTAAAATTTACAATTCCTGGTAAACCATAATATTATTCAAGCTTTTGATGATCTGTCAATATATTTCCATTAGATTAATGCTAATTAACTTCGAAACTTTCTAGATACCAGTACGACCATCCAAAGTTACAATCAGTAAGGTACGGGAAGTAAAAGGTAAAAACACAATAGATAAATAAGAATTTCAAAGCAAAATCTAAGAGAAATATCGAACTTTCCATGGCTGCCGTTTTCATTGTCTTTAAGACTTGAATCGAATTAAAAGCTTATTCTAATTCAAGAACAATAACATAATGGAAACAGGTGAACAAATTTCACAACTATGACCCCTTTTCCGATGCTGTCTGGAAATATTTTTAACTAATCCAGTTCTTAAATTAATCTTATGTTCGTGCAATTTATGTACAAAAAAACTAAAATTCTTTAAGCCATGAAACCCCAAGAATTATCTGGAAACTATTTATGAATCCAGACTTGGGAATAGAAACATAAAACAAGTCAGCCCCACATTTGATGACATAGACAGGCAACGCCAGATATGAACCTCGATCACTTATAGATATTAGGCACATGGTTTAAAACACAGTCAGTTTAGTAAAAGAGATCCGTAGATATCGCATTTAATGTTACCGCTCGCGTGTGTGTACGTACATCAAGACATTTTAAAGAGATGAGAAACGTACTGGGAATATCTAAGTATTCGAATACAATAAGCTTCAATTTATTATAAATCACAATGATAGGTTTGATGGAAATTAGTTTATGAAACATTAATTATATGTGGTTTTGGTAAACGTTCGAAGATTGCATACGTACATACACAGTCAAACTCCATTTTACAGGTAAAATGAATAGCAAGCGATGGTACATACAATATAATCGGAAAATAAATGTGATAACTATTATGGTACTTACACGAGACGCCATCTTTGTTTCAGACTTTGGTGGACTTGAAGAAACAGTAGAACTAGTCTAAGAAACTCGGCCTTTGACCTCACAAGATGATTCTCCTTGGGGAAGTCCTATGTGACTGAGAGGTCCTCCAGGGTAAGGACACGAAGAAAGGTTCTTTCTAATCCTTTAGGGCGGGGTGAAAGTGAAGACCATGACCTTGGAGGGTTAGAAAACGGGAGGTTTTCACCCTTCCCAAAAATTATCCCCCCCCCCCTTCCCGGCCAACGGATCCTTTGACTTACAGAATACTTTCAGTAAAATAATATTAGAAAAAGGATGGAAAAATATTCTCTGAATATAATTTTCAAGAAGAGGATAATTTTTCTACAATCATTTTAAAGTGATTAAGAGCTTATAGGTGTATGAAAGCAATTAGGCGATCGGCATAACTGTATAGATCAAATGTTTATTGTCTGCCATTTACTTAAAACACTTTTCTATTCTTTGCCAACCTTCCTGCTTATTCCCGTTAAATAGGAATCCCATCTTTCATTGCTAAATACAGAGAGCTTACGTACTCACTTTATATGTTTTTTCTTATTTACTGTGTTTATCCCTGACTGGAAATTTAACTGTAACATCCAACAACAAAAACAATAACGAACATTTTGTAAAGGGATACATAATTAGAATGTATAAAAGATGTTTATAAATCGTTATTATTATTATTATTATTATTGTTATTATTATTATTATTATTATTATTATTATTATTATTATTATTATTATTATTATTATTATTATTATTATTATTATTATCATTATCATGGGTTATATCCCATTGAGTGTTAGGTTTTAATATATGTTGGAGTCTTCTCCATTCCACCATTTGTAGTTTTGACAGCATTAGCTTGTTTATGCCGCTTTTACCTGGTGCTTTGTGTTTAAATGCTTTCACTGCTTTCATTATCTCGTGCATTTTTATGTCTGCTATTAAGTAGTTGCTCTCACACATTCTTTGTAGATCAGGATTTTGAATGGGGGTTATTCGTTCCCTATTTCCATGTAGGAAGTTAAGGACTTCTGTTTCTGTGTCTCTGTTAAAGTTTGCCTTTTTTTTGGTCTGTAATTTCGAATGTGTTTGTCCATGTTTCGGTTAGTAATTTGATTCGGACTTCCATGTCTTGTGCTTTATCACCATTACTGTTGATTTAAATTTGGTATTTCTATTTTGGGTTTTCCCAGTAATCTTTGTAGTTTTCCCAGAATTTCTTTGGGTCTTTGTATGTTTGTCCCAGTTTGAATTCCTGGTTTGAATCTGGAACAAACGAAACGAATTAGAACCCGTAAACTCAGCCAAGGACCATAGACCCAAGGCCAATTAGACCTTGACCACAGCTGTCACAAACATGAAAATGACCGAAAGGTCTAGATAGAATTTAACTCAGAATTATAGCAATTAATATAATAGCAGCAATACGCACACACACATGTATGCGTACATTCATATGAAATATGTCTCCCATATATATATATATATATATATATATATATATATATATACATATATATATTTATATGCATATATATTATATATATAATATATGTATGTATGTATGTATCTATCTATCTATCTATCTATATATATATATATATATATATATATATATATATATATATATATATATATATGTATATATATATATATATATATATATATATATATATATATATGTGTGTGTGTGTGTGTGTGTGTGTATATATATATATATATATATATATATATATATATATATATATATATACTGTATATATTTTGTGTGTGAGTATATAGGTGCATGTATGTATGTATATAGCTTTGTGAATCATTGCTACTGTGATACATATTATGGTTTAACAGACAAATACACGTGTAGGATTCAAGGCAGAAAACAGGAAGTCCCATATGAATCATAACCAGCAAGGCCGATATCCTGATACCCATATTCTAATCCTTTCTCAGTGACCGTATGAATCCTCTCCTTTAGGGAGCTCAACCGGAGGGGAATTATCTAGGATTTGACCTGATCGTTGAAGTAAATGTCAAGCGAGTTCATTTCCCTTTATGCCCCGAAGGAGGCTTAAGGATTGACGACCCCTATCACTACGTTTTGCTGTCTCTTGCGATGTCCTTGAAAAAATTAATCTCTTCTGATTTTGATCTCTCTCTCTCTCTCTCTCTCTCTCTCTCTCTCTCTCTCTCTCTCTCTCTCTCTCTCTCTCTCTCTCTCTCTCTCTCTCTCTCTCTCTCTCTCTCTCTCTCTCTAGAAACTTTCTTAATAAGCCAATTTTTGTGGCAATTGAAGACAGAGACCTAATGTATTTCTCAAAAGTAAATTTGCTGTCAAGAATCACACCTAAAATTTTCAATCAAACAGAGATGAAGAAACATTATCAATGCTGAGATTCAGATGTTGAGTAACCACTATCTTTGACCTACTTACAACCATAATTTGATTTTTTTTTTTAGGATTCAACTTCATACCACATAGTTAGCACCATGCCCTTCTTACAATCTACAATACTGTACAGAAATCCCTTCATTGTGGTCAGGAAGTTCATAAGATATGTCTTGATTTTAGTGCTGCCTCTGACCTTGTTAATCATGAGGCTCTTGTTTTGAAAATCAAACAGCTGGGAGGGGTTGGGTCTTTTCTTAGCATCATAATTGAATCTTTAAGTTATAGGTCGCAAAGAGGTGTTGTTGATATGCACCAAATTGAGACACAGTAAGCGCAGATGTATTTATTTGCTGGGCCTTTAATCTCTGAATTGATAATCTGGATGCTACATCAGCTATAGAATTCATTGCAATAATGGATATATTAAATTTCACGAACGAGGTTGCTAAAGCGACAACAGTCAGTGGACACATAATATACCTACTTTTTTTTTACGATAAAGAACATAATCTGGTACAGGAATCATGTGTTGATGATATATGTCGTATTTCTCCAGTGCATATGTTAGCGACATTCATGATTCCAAATACGAAAGAAAAAAATCAAAGAAAAACTATTATTTTTTGAAGAAAGAATAATTTCGTACTTGAAGCCTTGATCTGTAGTGTGTCCAAAAATTTCTGAGAAATTATTATTATTATTATTATTATTATTATTATTATTGTTATTATTATTATTATTATTATTTTTATTATTTCTTACTAAACTATAACCCTAGTTGCAAAGCAGGATGCTATAAGCCCAGGGCACCAACAGGGAAAATAGCCCAGTGAGGAAAGGAAACATGGAAAAATTAAATATTTTAAGAACAGTAACAACATTGAAAGAAAATATTTCCAATATAAACTATAAAAACCTAACAAAACAAAAGGAAGATAAATAGGATAGAATGGTGTGCCGAGTGTACCCTCAAGCAAGAGAACTCTAGCCCAGGACAGTGGAAGACCATGGTACAGAGGTTATGGCACTACCCAAGACTAGAGAACAATGGTTTGATTTTGGAGTATCCTTCTCCTAGAAGAGTTGCTTACCATAGCTAAAAAGTCTCTTCTACCCTTAACAAGAGGAAAGTACCGAATGAACAATTACAGTGCAGTAGTTAACCTCTTGGGTGAAGAAGAATTGATTGGTAATCTCAATGTTGTCAGGTGTATGAAGACAGAGGAAAATCTGTAAAGAATAGGCCAGACTATTTGGTGTATGTGTAGGTAAAGGGAAAATGAACCATAGCCTTAGAGAAGGATCCAATGTAGCACTTTCTAGCCAGTCAAAGGACCCCATAACTCTCTAGCGGTAGTATCTCAATGGGTGGCGGGTGCCCTGGCCAACCTAGGCTACTACCTGTAAAGCTTGGGTGCATTTAAAAATTCTCTCTAAAACTGTTTTATCAGTGCTAATTTACATGAATTATTTTCGTACAAATTTCAGGATTTTGCATATATATATATATATATATATATATATATATATGTATATATATATATATATATATATATATATATATATATATATATATATATATATATATATATATATGTATATATTACAAATAATGAATCCTTAATTCATTTATTCATTTTTATGCAGAATGAGGCTGGTAATATGTTTGTATCTCCCTGAATAATGATGGTATCACTAAATTCCATGGTTTTAACTAACGAGTTTGCATAACTGTGAAGCTTAAGCGCATTTAAAATTTTGATCTAAACTGTTTTTATCAGTGCTCATTTTTTTTCTGTTCAAAACTTCAGGATTATGTAGGCCAATCGTTTTTGTGTGTTATTGTTTTTCAAATACATCCTTATTTTTATTGTGCGTAGAATAGTGTTGGTAAAAATTTTGCATCTCCCTCAATAATGCAGGTAACACTAAACGCCATGAGTATACTTCCTTGTAACATATTATGTTAACTTGTATTAGTAAACTCAATATATCTTCTGGGGTTTGGCAGTAAATAAGGATAGCTTGTCCTTCGTATTATCAACTGAATCATTGTGGCACAGATCCAGAATCCTTAAGATCTATTCCATCACAAAGGGCACCATTTTCTGTGCTTGCCCTGGGCGCCAGTAACCCTAGTTACGCCTTTGTTTTTGAAGCACGAGGTAGATGATGAATGAAGTATTGAATTAAAGGCTCAAGATAGAGGCGACTGGCGAAATCTAACCGAGGCCCTTTGCGGCAATAGGTGTCGGAGGAGATGATGATTATAATGATGACATTGTTTATCAGATGTGGAGAAAAAGAGAGAAGAAAATAGAATAACTAGACTAAAGAAGAAAACTAAGGAGGTGCCGATGGAAAGGCAAATCCATCCGCCCAGCAACTTTTACTCATACAATATACCAGTGAATGGAGTGATAATGTGGTTAGAAATGGAGGGATAGAAACAGTGAGTAAATACTCGGGAGAATGGTACTGAGATTTGGCATTTAGAGACAAGTCGAAAAGCTTTGAAAACAACAATAAAAGCAGCTTAAGATATTAACAGTAATACAGGGGCGGATATCCTATTTTCCCTTCGCCATTTATTTACAACTGTACTTGCTGGCACAAGATCACCTCTATAACACAATCATCTTTACATTAATAACTTGTTTATTAATTTTTTTCCTGCTGGAACACACACACTATGTATATATATATATATATATATATATATATATATATATATATATATATATATATATACATATATATATATATACACCGATATATATATATATATATATATATATATATATATATATATATACACCGATATATATATATATATATATATATATATACCAATATATATATATATATATATATATATATATACCAATATATATATATATATATATATATATATATATATATATATATATATACAGTATATATATGAGTGTATATATATATATATATATATATATATATATATATATATATATATATATATATATATATATATATATATCGAAAACGGACAATCAAGCATGAACAATGCATATTATGAACGTGGAAGAGTTATTTAAAGAAAAGACCTTTTTAATCTTTTTAATTGTTCTGCCCTTGTTAGATACTTATCTTTCATTACCGATATCTCCGTGCTTGTGGTGTTCTGGTCCCATCCGTCAATCAATGGTCTTTCAGCTTATAAGATTAGGTTTTCTTAAAGGAAAAGTTAATTTAATCTTTGTTCTCTCTATCTCTCTCTGTATTATATGGCACTTTCCTTAGAGATTCTTTGCATCCGTTAAATGGAATGTTTTCTTAGCTTTCAACAGTATAAAAGTTTTAACACTTCTTAAAACACATTTGTCGATGTCTAGAGCAGTCAGTCACGCGAGGATGATGCTTTGTTCTTTCTTGAAATTTAGGTTTTCCACATTCGTCTTCCGTGATTATTCGAAGAACTGTTCTTTCTGGAACATCCATGGTTTCAGACGTGTGGATACATTGCTTTGGTTACACCAGGAAAAGGGCTGCTGTTCATTTTCTCCATTGTGAAACATTTGTACACGCTGTGTACTGTTTCCACGAGTTGGTTAAGTTTCCAATCATTCAAGTTTGATAGCGTATGCAGTCTCAATCGGTGCATTTTACACTGCAAGATCAACCATTAAGAGATTAAATGTGGCTCACTGATCTTTGCCTGATAAATTTACCCTTGTGACCTTCAAGGAATACTGGTCAATCGGATTTAAAACTTACCATCTGCCAGAGTCTTATTAAGACGGCAGGATAAAATTGGCAAATAACTTGGGATTATAATTTCGAAAAAATGTAGTTGGTTACAATTGTCATTGTAGAAAGGGAAACCTTACCTTATGAAATATATATGCTCGGCAAGAATAACAGGAGAGAGAGAGAGAGAGAGAGAGAGAGAGAGAGAGAGAGAGAGAGAGAGAGAGAGAGAGAGAGAGGCGGGTTATGTACTGCTTAATCGTAGCCACCTCTCGTTAATCCAGTGAGATTGGTAAAAGTGGAATGACATCTGTCATAAAGGGGCTATTCTTTGTCAGTCTCACTCAGTTTGGATGGCTCCTGTCCAACAACAGTGTTCCTTTTACCTTAAAATAGATGAGCTATTTTTATACGAGTACGCTATACAGTGGGTCAGAAATCGTCTGGGCGGCCACGACAGATTGGTTTTACTATAGTAGTACCTACAATCAAAGTTGCCATTTCTGATTTTGAAAACGCGCAACAGGAGCTTCTAAAACGCGCTAAATCCTTTCCTAAAATCGCTGTAAAAGGCGCTATGTTTTATCAAATTTATGGAATTGGTCGTGGTGTGCCAAAGTAAAAAACACACGATGCTTCCTACTTTGTTTTTGAAAAATAAAGAGAAAAAGGTTACATTTAATGGTACTTTAAATCTCTTAAATACAACTGAAGTCTGCTAGTCTAGGAGGTATGGTTGTCCACACACGTAAGCCCGACTTGCTAAATTACATTTTAGTTTCATTTTTTGTTGTGTATGCCAGATGTTTAGGGTTAGGATTATCTTTGTCCCCTGGAGTTGCAAGATTTCTCCTTGTATTGTAAATAACGGATGCGAAAAATCTATTTTTGGGTGAGATAGCCATGACGTCCTGATGGAAGGTTCCTTCAGTAGATTCCTAAGGGTATATTTGACTACAGTAGATATTCCCAGAGAATTAAAATAAAGGTTTCACAGAATTCTAACTTCTGGCGCGAGTACCCATAAGGTTTCCCTTTAGGATATCGTATACTAACAGGGGACGTATGCTTGACATGCCACATAGCTATCTGCACCCCACGTAGCGTTTACGCTTCGAGGGGGTATAGTGGCAATTATGGGAGGAGCCGTTCCAAAAACTCTCCTCCTATGCTACTGTTATGGTACCTAGCGATGTAAACAAATGGCCGCCATATTGGCCGACGTCACATCCGTCCGCGCCAAATCCATTCCACCCGGCGTATCCGCCAGCTTCCAAGATACAATAAGAAAGGGAAGGGCTTGACAGGTCAGAATAGAAAGTTTTGGGCGGGTCCATCAGGACGTCATGGCTATTTCACCCAAAAATAGATTTTTCGCTTCGCTCAAAATCCGTTTTTTGGGCTCAAGCCAAAACGTGCTGATGGAAGTGTACCAGAGAATTAGTATATCGTGGGTGTTTTCCCCAATTCAATAGTGCCTTTGACTTCCAAACAATACTGTATTCATTTGGTCTGGTGACCATAGAGACCGTGACATCTCCGTTACATGTCACTCCCAATGGCATAAGCTATGACATGACTTCCTTCCCCCCTGGCAGGGAAGTCCTAATTGGACGTAGGAAGATCTTGAAGTCACCTGTGGGAGAGGACTCAGCCCTGGACGAGGAACTTGTTGGTCTCATAGACATGTCCTGAGAGATAAGTACTTTTCGTGGGAACAAAAATATCATTTTTCTTAGGTGAGTATCTCTACCAGGAGCAGTATAATGAGATGAATTATAATGCTGATAAAATTAGGATAATTAAAACACTAAAACAGTAGTATATTTGTATATAGTAGGGCGAAATAAGACGCATTTGATAGCGAAATTTCAATTTATTTGGGAGAATTTTGCAATAAAAATGAAATAAGATGACAACTTATTTAACATAAGAATACAGTATTTGGATACAGACATAGGCAGGAGATTGTCGAAGATGAAGGTGTGAAATCTGAGAAGAAGATTTTGCCACAACACACATAAGTTCCGGTGGAACTGGAAAGTCTTTGACATCTAAAATACACTTCATGTCCAATAAACATGTGGCAAACGTGTACAAGTCTATGTCACTTCACCATAAGGAGGAACAGTCTCTAGTGACACTGAGTGGCACTTAAAACAAAATGTATCGCACAAGGGTCAACACAGGCACCAGTTGAGTTAGTGTCCCGAATAACTCACTGTCCTTCGCAGCGTTAAGCAGCAGGTTTTAGTACGCTATCTGCGGCTACTACAAACCGTTTGAGTTCTTGCACCTGCTTCGCATAGTGTTTGAAGAACACTTTCGAGGATTTCCAGCCTGTGAAGGATCGGAGGCTCTCAAAATCCATGGTCTGGAAAAAATTAAGGGAAGAGGCGACTTTTCTAGGATCATGACCAGCGAGTGTACTGTCAGGATCCGCTCTGCGAATAAAATAGGTGATCTTCGCCCGTAATTGTTTGAGTGACAAATCACTTCCCGACATTTTGCCTTTAAAGAGTTGTCCTCCACCAAAGTCTGAAGTTCTACTGGGCATAGAGAGACATCTTCCTTCAGAGGGCAGATTCTCCAAGGGCCCCACCACTTCGTTGGAAGCTCATTCTTTGCCAGAAACGTTGGGTTAGGGAAGAGGGTAAGTTCCCCTGTCTCGGCAAACTGTATCTGGCCCTCCTCTCTAGATAAGGCCACTATTTCACTGACCCGCGCTCCCGAAGCAAGAGCGAAAAGGAAAATCACTTTTTGGGCTAGGTCTTTCAGAGGGCAAGATTCATTGTCCAGGCTAGAGGCAAATTGAAGCACCTTGTCGAGAGACCAGGAGATAGGTCTCTGTGGGGGTGCGGGACGGAGTCTAGTACATGCTTTCGGAATTTTGTTAAAGATTTCGTTGGACAGATCAACCTGGAAGGCATAGAGTAATGGTCTTGTCAAGGCCGATTTACAACTGGAAATCGCGTTGGCTGCTAGGCCTTGTCCATGAAGGTGAATGAAGAAGGACATACAAAAATCCATAAAGATTTCCGAAGGATTCTTCGCCTTGACAAAGGACACCCACTTCTTCCAGGAAGACTTGTATTGCCTTCTGGTAGACTTTGTTTTGTATTCCTCTAGGAAGTCTAAGCACTTCTTCGATATTCCAAATCTTTTCTTCACAGCTAGTGAGAGAAAATCATGAGATGAAGGTCTCGGGATTTCCTTAATGAAGCGAAGACAGTCGACTTCTGGACCTGCTGGGAGAGAACTGGATCCGGCAGGGGGATTAGCTTGGGCTTCAGTTCCAGGATGAGAGGGAACCAATTGCTCCTCGGCCATTTGGGAGCCACTAGGGCTGCCGTTCCCTTGAAGGTTCTCAGCTTGGTGAGGACTTTCAGCAGAAGGTTGGTTGGAGGGAACAGGTAAATCTTGGTCCACCTGTTCCAGTCCAGGGACATGGCGTCCACCGCTTCCGCCTTGGGGTCCTCGTATGGGGGCCACATAAAGAGGAAGTTGGTTGTTGTCGCTCGTCGCGAAGAGGTCGATTTGCAGTTCCGAGACCTGAAGGGAGATGAAGGAGAATGATCTTGCGTCTAGGGACCATTCCGACTCTATCGGGCTTGTCCGTGATAGAGTGTCCGCCGTCACGTTGCGGAATACTTGTAAGTGAACTGCCGAGAGGTGCCATCTCTTCCTGTCTGCAAGGGGGAAGATGGGTAATAGCACCCGGTTGAGATGGGGCGATCGTGAGCCCTGACGGTTGAGACATCTGACCACCACGGTGCTGTCCAGGGTGAGGCGGATGTGGATCTAGGGACGAGGGGACAGTTTCTCCAAGGTGAGAAGAACCGCCATGGCCTCCAAGATGTTGATGTGAAACTTCTTGAATAGGGGAGACCATGTTCCTTGAACCTGACGTTGGTGGGAGTGACCCCCCCCACCCTTCCAGTGAGGCATCCGTGTGGATGGTGATCGACGGAGGTTGTGGTTGGAGAGGAACGGATCTTCTTAGGTTCTTTGTCTCCGACCAAGGTTTTAGGAGTAAACGAAGCCTGGTTGGTAGGGGTCTCTTGAGATCTCTTCGAGCGATGGATGCGTTTCGTCTCCAGACTCCCGATGCATCCTTTAGCTGTGCTTTTAGCACTGGGTCTGTCACTGAGGCGAACTGTAGGGAGCTGAGTACTCGTTCCTGTTGTTGTCTTGAGATCCATTTGGATTTTAGAAGTCTCTTGACAGGACCTGCTATTTCCTTCCTTTTCTTCAGAGGGAGGGAAAGACGGTGTGACTGAAGATCCGAGTGGATTCCCAACCACTGAAACTTCTGAGCTGGAGACAGTCGAGAATTTTTGGTGTTGATTTTGAAACCCAGATGTTCCAGGGACTGGGTCACCTTTTTGCATCGCCCAGATCAGCCAATCGTCCAGGTAGGCCATCACCTGGACGTCTTGAAGACGTAGCTGTTGGACGATCGTGTCTGCGAGCTTTGTGAGGATTCTTGGGGCCACGTTGAGGCCGAAGGGCATGGCCCTGAAGGCGTATTGTCTTCTTTGAAGCCTGAATCCTAGGTAGGAGGAAGCTTGATGATTCATTGGAATGTGCCAGTAGGCATCCGCCAGGTCTATGGAGACCGTGTAAGCCTTGTGAGGCAGTAGGGCCCTTATATGTTGAAGGGTCAGCATCTTGAACTTGTTGTTCACAATAAACTTGTTGAGAGGGGATAAGTCCAGACTGACTCTGAGTTTGTCTGAGTCCTTCTTGGGAACGCAGAATAGCCTTCCCTGGAACCTGATGGACTTTACTCTCTTGATCACCTTCTTGTTCAAGAGTTCTCGAACATATTCTTTCAGAATGGGGGTTGATCGTTGGAAGAAATGATAAGAGACTGATGGAGGTGATATCCAGCTCCAGCCCAGTCCTTTCTTGACGATGCTGTGGGCCCAAGGATCGAAGGTCCAGCAATCCTGAAAGTGGCGGAGTCTTCCTCCCACCGGAAGCACTTCATTACTTCTGGTTTCCCGAGGGCTTACCACCTTGGCCACCTGCTCCTCTTCCTCCTCTCCCTCTGGAAGGACGTCGAGAGTAGTCTCTGCCGAAAGGGGTAGTGGTCTGCCTTTCGTAGGCTGGGGTGAAAACTGGTGATTGGGACACCACCAGCTGAGGAACCAATTGAAAGGTCTGTTGTGGCTGAGCCACTAATTGAGGAGTAGCGGGAGCCGGAAACTGGCGTTTAGCCTGACGCTTTAGGGGGCGTGACTTATTAGGTTTCTTGGATCACCTGAAGATTGGGGACCCCAACACATGCTGGGGTCGCTTATCTTCAGGTGAACAAAATTAGGGTCTCTTTTCTTCAGGTGAGGAATTTAAATTGAATAATGGGACTAACAAGCTAACTAGCCAATTTATAAGTTGATTGTTATTAGTGTAACGACATGAGTGAGACTAACTAATGAAAGTGCTTACAAACTAATTTATAAGTTAGCAAATAGATATTTATTCTTTTAAATTGACGGTACTTAAAAAAAATCTTATTTTTCTTTAATGGCTAAGAGACAGAATGTTTTTAATCTTCATCATAAAACCAAGTGGTAAAGAATCCCTCATGGACCGTACAGTTTATGAAAAAGTTGTGCAGCCACTTTTAACGGACGATCCTCTTCTTACTATCAACTGGTTAAAAAGCAAGAATCTTTAAAGGAGAGAAATTAAGTGCATTCAGTGCCGAAATTCAATGGATATATGGAGATCGTTGAGACACGTGATGCCGCAACTCTGCTTCCAATCATAGAAAAGGTTACTTTGCCTGGTTCAGTAATATACAGTGATGAATGGAAAGCTTATTAAAAAATTCAATCACATCTAAGATTTCAGCACCAGACAGTAAATCACTCCAGTCACTTTATTGATACAGAAACAGGAGTAGACACACACAGGCCATCGAAAGTTATTGGAACAAGCATAAATCAAGGATTAAGACAATGCGTGGATGCAAGAAAGAATTTAGAATTCATATTTACAGCAAATTATGTGGTTTGAAAGGCATGTTAATGGTAGGTTAGATTATTTTTGTACTGAAATTGCAGGACAATATGCCTTTAATTGAGTATGGATTGCTTGTATAGATTTGTTCTTTTTAACAAATATTCAATAAAGTAGTTTTTAATGAATATATATTTTTTCCTTTTTTTATAGTATTATAAGCCAAAATGGATAACCTGAAGATTGGAGACGTCAATAACCTGGGGTCGCTTATATTCAGGTGGAGAAAATCAGGATCTCTCTTCTTCAGGTGTGTGTAGTTGGGGTCCTTTATCTTCAGGAGAACTATTTGGGGTCGCTTATCTTCAGGTGATCCGGTTTCTTCTTAGGCTGGGAGCCCTCATCCTGAGAAGACTTCCTTTTGCACGACAAGCCCCATTTATTGAGAAGGTTCCTATTCTCAGTGGAGGCTCTGTCCACAATCTCTTTCACCAGATCCACGGAAAAGAGATATTTGCCCCAGATGTTCGAGGAGATCAGTTTCCGGGGTTCGTGTCTAACGGTTGCGTCCGCAAACACAAACTCTCTACATGCCCTCCGAGCCTTGACGAAGCTATATAGGTCCTTCAACAAGGTGGCGAGGTGGGTCTTCGCGAGGACCATGTAGACGGTGGGGACCCGAGTATCAGAGGACATTGTCTCAAGGACCACCTGAAGAGACAGAGAGGCAGCCAGCCTCTCTTTTGTGTCCAATTCCCGATGGAGGAGGTAATCCGTGAGCTTGGGAAGGTTCTCGTTGAACTGACGTCCGGCGACGTCAGGTTCCAGCTTCCCAACAGAGAAAGTTAGCTGGATGTCCTTGCAGCTCTTATCGTCCGGGGGTAGGGCGAGGGAGAGAGGCCTACATTCCTCCAATGTAGGGCAGGGTTTGTTCTCCTCCACCGCCTTTAACACAGCGGTCAAGGCCTTTTCAGCAAAGGGGAAGACCATGGTGGGGGAAGCAAGAAATGACGGGTGTTTCTTGCTTAGGGCTAGCACCTTTGAATTGGTGTAGCCCCTGCTCTTGAGGCAGTTGGCCAGCAGAGCCTGAGCCTTGGAGTGCTCTAGCACGATTACCTCCTTCGGCTCGGTCTCCTCCTTGGAGGATGGCTCAGACTTCAGACGGACGAAGCAGTCCGGATAGGCCTCGAAGCTAGGGAAGAATTCCACCTCTTGAAGGGGAGCGGCACCTAGCTTAGCATTAATCACGATGCGTCCATGCTGGAAATCAAGTCCTAGATACAATGTTGAGAAGAGCGAGACATTCAGTCTATTGGCCGGGCAACGAGGGTGACCTCCAGCATCATGGTTCATGATGTACATCCTGCGACGCCCACGCACCATCACTTCCTGCCGAAGTCATGAAAATGACCCCTGCCCCAGAGTATCCGTTCCAACAGATTGTCATGGACCTGTTTCAGCTCGAAGGACACATGTATATGGCATATTGTGACAGGCTTACAGGCTGGCTAGAAATAGCCCACTTCCCCAATGGCACCTCGTCTGCAAAGGTCATGAGCCTAAGTTTCCTCCATCAGCCCGGTCTGGATGAACGATTATGTATAATTATCTCTGCTTTGATTCTGCATTTATAAAATGAAAGCAACTTCTTTTTATATCACTGCACTTAGACATGCATTAATTTCATATTTACAAAATTATATTTTGTGAGATTTTAAGTTAGGTTGGTGTTGCATTCACAACTCAATTTTAGTGCACATCGTGCTATGCTGATGTAATTATTGTTTCACTTGAGGTTATGTTAATGCTGTTGATGTTGCTCTCTCTCTCTCTCTCTCTCTCTCTCTCTCTCTCTCTCTCTCTCTCTCTAATGTTACCATTAATTATTAGGATTATGATTTACCTTTGTCTGATGTTTTTCATTAAGAGAGTATAGCATTTCGTTTGTCATATCTACTATTGATATTGTCATTTATAAGTTTTGAAAATATTACCCTCGTAATATTTTGGGAGGGAGATGTGAGATGTAAGAAGCGCCGCGCACATAAGTGTATTTCCTTCTGCTGTGTATCAGTTGCAATGAAGATACGAAACCACGCTGACTATCATTTCCTGATCCTGCCTAGCTTAAGATCCAACACTTATAGTCTAAAGTTACCATACATAGCAATTTGTAATGCTATGTTGATTTTTTTTATTAACTGGTTTATTTCATGGATATTGTCAGTTGTTGAATATCCCCTTCTAAAGGCCCGGTCACACCGCCCGAACGTTGCTGGAGCGTTCCTTGAACGGTAGGGAGGTGGACCAAACCCTCGAAAATTTAATTTAACGTTATACGCTCGGCCTTTATTAGGCTGCTGAACGTAGCAAATCCTCGCATATTTCCTGAGTTTTCTTACACCTCTATTATGGAAGTTGCTAAGTAATGCAATAAGGGTATTGGTATACAGGATGTCGAAAAGCGTAGCGGAGTGATATTACTGTCACCAACCTGTAAAAGATAATAACAAAGTAGGGTAAAAGTTACGGTCGCTGTATCTTAATTAAAATTACCGGTTTTTTAACAGTTTATTAAAAAAAAGCGACAAACTTTTCGACATTCTGTATACCAATACCCTTATTGCATAAATTAGCAACTTCCATAATAGAGGTGTAAGAAAACTCAGGAAATATGTGAGGATTTGCTACGTTCAGCAGCCTAATAAAGACCGAACGTAAAAACGTTAAATTAAATTTTCAAGGGTTTGGTCCTCCTCCCTACCGTTCAAGGAACGCTCCAGCAACGTTCGGGCGGTGTGACCGGGCCTTAAAGTCTGCCAGGTCTCTTGGTTAATTAAATTCTAGCGGTCTTTATATTCGTTATAATATGATATAATGTATTATATATTACTAGGAGTAATCTTAGTGGGGAGGGGTAATTTTCTAGGCCTAATGTGTGTCCCTTTTAGTAAATTAGTATCATGATAAAGTAAATGTCCAAGCTCTTTGTAAGAGCTTTCTTGTATATATTTTGTATAAATGTATAAAGATAATCGAGTTATACTATCGTGAAAATATCTTCATTTATTTTTTATTATTATTATTATTATTATTATTATTATTATTGTTATTACACACACCTATATGTGTATATCTGTATATATATATATATATATATATATATATATATATATATATATATATATATATATATATATATATATATATCATTCGTTTTTATGTTTATTCATGATCTTCTGGTGTGTATATTCCTATTGCTAAATTAAGTATTTTTATTTACTTTGCCGAATTTATTTCGATATGACTTTTTTTTTATGGAGATGAAACCATGTGTTGGAACACTTGTTGAAGTGACAATAAAATATTCGAGGGAGTAAGATTAATTTTCAGAAAACTCTGATATGACTTTTATCGGTTAGCTTTTGTCTTGTCAAGTATCCGGGGCAAAATTCCTATTTATTGAAAGTGTAATTGCAAATAGGATTACAATGTAATTTTATTGCTATGACTTTTGTTGGATTGTGTTAATGTCAGTATTGAGAATAAAGTCTTTCCAGATGATGAAAAGCTAGCAATTGTGAAGCCCATGGTTAAAGGTAAACTAGATTCCCAATGTTCAAGTTTTTATAGACCAGTGTCCAACTTAATTTATCATTTCTATCCAAGGTTATGGAAAACGTAATCTTGGATCAGTTGTTTGAACATTTGCAAACGGTTGAAGCCCTTCCAGATAAGCGACTCTATTCGACAGAAAAAGCTCTGTGTTCAGTGGTGAATAAATTGCTCTTATTTATGGAAGAAGGCATTTATGGAGTTCTTATCTTGTTAGATCTGAGTGCTGCCTTTGATACTGTGGTACATTCATGAACAGCATTTATACCTTCTTAGGGATTGTAAAACAATTGTCAATGATAGAGATGCACTGATTTACTTAAAGAGTTATCTTAAATAGAACATATTGTATGCAGATTGGAAAGTCATTCTCATCTACTAAACCCCTGACAAGAGGAGTTCCTCAAAGAAGTGTATTAGGTTCAGTTTTATGTTTCATTTATACTATTGAACTCCCACATCTGCGGAGAAGACATGGAGTTGATTGTAAATGGTTTGCAGATGATACTCAGTTCTATATATCCCTGTGTAATGAGGGAGACGTTAAAAGCTGGATGGAAGCTAAACAACTGAAACTGAATGAAGACAAATCAGGACGTTTACTTATAGGAAAGAAGAACTCTACGAATGTATGGAACCACCATGTTAGCGAAAAATGGGGTCACAGACCTAGGAGGCTTAATTGATTGTCATCTGTCTTTTCATGATCAGATTACTAATGTAGTAAGGGCAACCGGATATCATCTTAAGAATATTGCTATCATTAGGATGAGAAAACAATGAAAATGCTTGTCCAGAATTATGTTCTTGGTGGATTATTGTAACTCACTATACTATGGACTACCCAACAATTTATTAAAAAAACTCTAAAATGTCATGAACACAGCTGTCAGATTAATCAAAGGGTTATCTCGACGAGAAAGGATTACACCAGCGTTAATTGATTTACATTGGCTGTCAGTAAAGACAAGGAGTACAGTATTCACAAGATGTCTTATGACTTACCATGCACTTCAATTTGGAAAATAAAATTGCAAAAAGGAATTATTAAATGCTTTTCATATTTACACTTCTATAGCTTTAAGACATAGAGTAGATCGTCATAGATTGAATGAGCCGAGATGTAATTTAAATATCGGTTTTAGGGCGTTTGCTACACGTCCACCAAGAATCTATAATAAGCTGCCTGAAAATATCAAGAACAATGAAAGTCTGCAGAGTTTAGGGAGAAATTAAGAACTCACTTATTCACTGACTGCTACAACTTGAGTGAAAAGTAGGCACCAGACAAGAATATAGATGTTAACTAAGATATTTACGTGGGAGGCCCCTACGGAGGCAGCGGAGTCGTAACAAGTAACAAATCATCATAAACCATCTGAGCACGCTTGCATATCTGTGTTCCTTTTTGTGACACCTAAACATAAACGTACTTTTTGAGGGATCAATTGAACCCTTTTTTCAGTAAAGTTAAATCTAAGAGAAAATTCAGCTCTGATAATTTTCCAAGACTACTTCATACACCATGCTTGGCTGAAATAAACAATTCATGTTTGTCATTTAATTGATTTTTATTTCTTATTTCGTATTCCTTTCCGTACTGGGTACCAGAACTATTCTTTCGACTAGTATTATAAATAGATTTTGCTCATGAATTGGCAAATGATATATAACTCATACAATTGTCAAGTTTATCTCATGTCTACTAATGAACACTGTTCAAAAAATAAAATCATTTATTTTCATGTCGCAGATCAAAATATTTAATTCCTAATTATACAAAATTGCGCAAAAAATGTAATGAACAAACTACAAATTGTACAACACTTCACTTAAGATAATTACATATAATTCCAAATTGTACAAAATCCCATGCAAGAAAATTACTTAATTCTAAATTTTACAAAATTGCAAAAAAATAACGAATGATTTACTTCCAAATTGTACAAAAGATAAAATTATCTGATTCCAAATGGTACAAAATATCACATCTTAAATTCCAAATTATGCAAAAGATCAAATTATTTCATTTCAAGATGTACAAAATTACATAAAAAATCGAATAATTTAATTACAAATTACAAAACATCTATCAATAAAAATAACTTACCAACTGGTATTGCATAACAATGGTTATAAGGAAGATCAAGCTAGTATATTGACAAGCAACCCCGAAGCGCCTGGCGCTTTTAAACAGTATACTTACAAAAATATTAATTCTAATATCAATTATGGTACATTTCTTAAAACCTTATATCTGTAGTCTTTCCATGAAATGAAAAAAAAAAATCTGTCCAACAGATGCTTGCTATGAAAGGTTTTAGCCTTTGGGACTTGATTCACACACGAATATCTATAAAAAAAAAAAAAAGGATCCAATTCACCTAGAAATGAAGACAAAGCGGTTTTGCTATTCCAACCATTTTAGAAATACTTTCATTTAAAAAGAAGAAATAAATAATGAACAGCACTATGTGAAGCTTCCTCGCTAGAGCTCTTCCAAAAACCAGCACTCTGGAACATACCGTACTGATAAAGCTGTGGTTTTACCTACTCGCTTGAGCCATCCCTCGCCATCGTTCACATTCTCCAAGACGAGTTCTCTCACATCAGGACACCTCTGGAGGACTCCCGTGAGATGGATTGCATAGTTTTTGGTTACTAAAACGTTTTTCAGGTGCAAAGTCTCTATGCCTTCGAAGCAGTCGGTGCTCATAAAATGGATATCCTTAGCCAGGCCGCCTGAAAGAGTTAGATACCGAACGTCGGGAGCTGCTTTGATGATCTTCCTCAATAACTTATTAACTCTGACAGCGTTCATTTGCAGCTCCCCATGAAACACAATCTTTGTTAGTTCCGGGAGAGTGTTGATATCCACTGCAAGCAAGGGCGATATATCAGCCAAATGTACAATATAAAAGTAAAGGGTAAATTCCCTCAAAAGGGGGCACAAATTTAAGCAATGCAGGCCTTCTCTCATGTCTATTGCCATGGTCACGTGAACTGCGAGCATTAAGAGTGTTTTGCCTACATTTGATAGAAGAAGTGAGAATCCTTGCCTTTCTCTTGGCAGTCCATGTTCAAAATTTCGGTGCAAGTATTGGGCTGCCACTGGCTGACCAATCGGTTCGTAATAGAGTTCAATATCCGGATGAATAAATAACTCCAAAGCATCGAAGTTGCCAAAAGAACTTGTCAAGTAAGGTTCGATTCTGTTTTGCACAAACCAAGAGGATGAACCGCTGAGCTCAAGGATTCTTATGTTGCAGTAGCTGTCATATCTCAAGAATTTAACACAACATCTCCTGAGCAATGGATTGGCGTGTCTGAGGATGAAGTTTCTCGTCATGCTCAACATTAAGGTGCCATTGAGATCCTCGCAGCAAGGCATTTTGCAGAACGTGTGGAAGTGCTGTTTGTCGATGCCGCTGATCACCAAGTTTGTATAAAATTTCCTAATTGCGTACTCGATCCCGTGAAAGTATTCGGTTCCCTCAGCACAGCAGATGTATATCCTTTTCAGGTTTGGAAAGGTTATCTCGGCACCCGTTTGGGCATCCTTATAAGCTCCCCAAGTGATGTCGCTTTCCAATCCACCTTTGAAAAAAAACTCGAACAAGTTACTTCTGCGGGAGCAAAGGCCCTCCCTTTTGATTCCTATCTCGGTGAGTCTCTTGCTGCACATCAGTGCAATCAAAGTCATGCCCTTCTTCCCCAAGGAGATTTCCCGTACAAAAATCTTCTTCAGGTCAGGAGTGTTGGCAAACAAGACCTCATAAGGAGAGACGAGGGCGAATTCCAAGGATCTGGTGTCCAAAAACGACACGTGAAAAGGACCGAGATATTGTAGTAACATTGAGAGAGAACGGCAGGCTGATTGCGGTACCTGTGAAAAGACAAAGGTTTAGACAGCGATAACTTAGAATGGCTTAATCAACCCTCCTAACCATGTCCTTAACATTCTTGGAAGCCTATATCAATACAGTACTAATAATTCAAGAAACTTATTTAAACGGTTAAATCATCTGTAAATTCCTTGACTTCCCTTCAGTATTTGCATATATCCATTCATAACAATAATGCTATTAGAAATAACTTCGAAGTATAACAAGCCAACATATAATCTGAATTCAGGTATTTTAATAAAACAAACGAGGCAAGAGTGGCATCTTAGTTCTCATAATTTACCAGACTTGTCATCATTGATAGTCGATGATAGAAAGACATACCTGAACTGTATCCGTTGCGAAGTCCCCGACGTCATAGAAAAACAACATCTGGATGAAAAATTTGCACAATGGAGACACCACCTCAAAATCCTTTCTTAACTCTTCTGAGTTAAGTGTCTTCACGATTTCTTTACTGGTCAAAGAGCGGATGTTCTTGTAGTGTGGAGGACAGAGGATACTGTCAGACCAGTAGTAATCTTTTATGAATTTGATGTATGCCTGTCAATGGAAAAATTACATGATTAGATGATTAGCAGAAATTAGCTTTATTCTCTCTATAGTTGATTAAAGCTTATGATTCCGAATTGACACAGGAGTGAGCATATTAATCTCCTGAAATTAGTACAAGAAAAGGCTCTCAAGTTTGATATGCACAAGTCAATGAACAACAGAATAATCAGTAGAGGCTGAAAACAATAATGAAAGAATGAATAATAAAGAATTTAGTAATAGTCTATCAACAACCTTAGCTGAAGCATAATTTCTATATCATCCAAATATCCTTCAATCTGGACTAGACAATATCACATGATAATCACTTACCACCAAACTCTCTGTTGTCTTGGAGACATCAAACTTAGGTTTATAAATCTGGATCCCTAGCCTGGCCTTGTTCTGAGACATTAAATTTATGTAAAAGATGTCTAGCTGTTCAGCCATGAAGTAATCGTGGAGAACTGGTAAGCAATAGTTGATGATATGGCGGGCGGATGCTGTCGCGGAATAATTGACTAGGGATTTGGGTGTAGAGATCTTGGATACCTGGTTCAGTTCTGTTGCCTGAAAGGAAGAAGCAAATCAGAAAGAATATTTTATTCTTTTTATTTTTTATACCTAGAAAGGCTGAGCTGCAAAATAACAAATAGAGTAGCGCCAACGTATCCCTGGTGTTGTAAGAGGCAACTAAAAGGGACTTCTAATGAGATATCAAAGAAGAGGAGCTGGGGGATAGTGACTGCTTCCTGCACCTTAGTTTTTTGGTGTTGAAATATGCGTGCATTGATTGATTGATTGACTGATTGATTGATTTAAAGTTTTCTGGCATCCTGACATCTAAAGTCATTGACGCCGATGTACGCGTAGATATAGTACAATAGAGAGTAAAAGATGTGAGATTGGAGGTATATTTTTAAATAAAAGGATGGATATATTGGCCTTTTGTGGAACAAAGATAAAAAGGATGAGTAAAATGACGTCTGGTGAAGTGACAGGTAGCGTCTGGGATTTACAAAGGAAGAGCAAGAGATGGTGTGGATTTATTGATGAGTGAATGGATGACAGGTGAAGTAGTGGAATGGAAGGAGGTATCATCTAGGTTAATGTGGGTAAGAGTTAGATTGGATAGGGAATGTTTGGCTTTTGTTATTTTTTATGGGCCAGTTTGTAAGAAAAGTGAAGAGTGGAATGAATTAATTAGGTGTGTAGAAGGACTAGGTAAAAGGAATTTCGTAGTTGTAATGGGCGATTTGAATGGCAGAGTTGGTGCTGGAGAGGTAGGTATCATTGAGAAATATAGCTTGCCAGGTGAAAATGACAGTGGTGAGAGACTGGTAGATGTGTGTTGAACAAGAGCCGGTGATAAGTTGTAGTTTTGTCAAGAAGATAGATCATGACAAGTAGTCATGTGTAAGAGTACCAAATAGAAGAGTGGTAGAAAGGGCATTAATGGACTGTCTGTGTAGATAACAAGAATATTGAAGTGGAAGAGAAAGGGGACAAATGATGAATGGCTGCAGAGTAATAATTTAGAGGCTAACTGGAGGTGGGATCAGGGATTGGGTCACCGATATGAAGAGAATAAGAAGTTTTAGAAAGAAGTGAATTGAGTAAAGAAGAGTGTATTAAAAAATGAAGAGATGATACTGGAAGATTTTTTAAATGAGGGAAGGCAAAGAAAAGGCAGGCGGGATATTTTGAAAGGTTGCTGAAAGTAAGTCATAATAGAGAGGCAGATTTAATTGTTATTGCAGTGTGTTGAGGTGCCATTAATTGGAGATGAGAAAGAGAGAGAGGTTGTAAGAGAGGAAGTGAAGAGAGCACTATATAAAAAGAGAGCACCTGGTATGGATGGTGTGAGGACCGAGACTACTTGAGTGCATGTTGAGATTGTTGAATACGATGTTATGTTTTAGATTGTCAATAGTACCAGTGGATTAGGTGTACGTGTGTGTAAATATGATCCTACTTTACAAAGGTAAGGGAGATGTAAAGGATAGTTGCAATTCAATGGGTATTAGTATGTTGAGTGTGATTGGAAAAGTGTATGATTAAATGCTAATTACCATTAGTAAGGATAAAACAAGAGGATGCAATCTTAGTACAGGGTGATTTTAGAGGAGGAATGTGTGATATCGCCATGGTTGTTCAATTTGTTTGTTGATGGAGTTGTGAATGATTGAGTGCTTCATCGAGGATTGAAACTGATTGATTAGAGTGGGAAGCAAATCAGTTGTTGTTTGCGGATGTTACTCTATTAGTTGCAGACTTGGAGAAGCTGGGTCGATTAGTAACAGAGTTTGGGAGGATGTGCGAGCAAAGGAAATTGAGAGTTAATACGGGTAAGAGCAAGGAAGAGGGAGGGTGGTGCTGGGTTGAATGTCTTGTTGAATGCAGTTACTTGAAGTACATAAGTTTAAATACATTGGGTCTGTTGTTGCTGCAATTGGTGGATTGGAAGCAGATGCACATCAGAGAGTGAATGAAGGATGTAAAGTGTTTGGGGGTCTGAAGGTAGCGGTAAAGAATAGAGGGTTAAGGAAATAACTGTACCAATTGCAATGTATGGATTGGAGGTATTATTAATGAAAGTGACTGAGAAACAGAAATTGAACATGTTTGAGATGAAGTGTTTGAGGAGTATGACTGGTGTGTCTCGATTAGATAGGGTTAGAAACGAAGTAGTAAGGTGAGAACGGGTGTAAGAAATGAATTAGCAGCTAGAGTGGATGTGTTGAAGAAGGTGATGAATGCAAGAGTTGATTGGAGTACAGTCAAATATAAATGTCATGTCGCCTCCGGTCCCTCACTGTAACCCCCAACATCTATAGGCTCCAGAATTTCATGTATAGAAAACGTTCATATTTGGCTGTTCGGGTAGAGTACGTGTTAGAGCCTGGGGGGGGGGTGTTGCAGTGGTGAGAGAACAGGGGAAATTATGTATGAACGTAAGTTAAATATAATCCCATTCGGTCCGAATTATATTATTATAACGATTCTAATTTATAGTTATGTGGTAATTCAATATCGATTAATCAGTATTATATTTTTTTCGTAAATGAATCCAAATTATAATTACACAGTATAGGCCTACTTATTGTGTTATTTGATATAACAATCTAACAGGAAAGTTTTTGGATAAAAGTTGGAAAACCTTATTCATACACAATTCACGACTCAAATAGCATAAAAGTTTCTTGAGACGGCATATCAACAATTGATATGCAGTAATTCAGCATTTAAGAGAAAGTATTTTAGGGAACACATGTGTATATGTAGGCTGCCAATCATCATTTTTTAATTACAAATCAGCTTCATATTACCTTATATCCTTAGGTTACATTACGTAAGGTTATGCTTGATGTATTCATTCTTTTTTTTTTTTTTTTTTTTTGGTCTCGTTGAGTGTGTTTTTCTAAAGATAAGGTAAGAAAATGCTTAGCACCGCAAACATAAAAGCATAACCTAATGCTGAGAGTATTTACATGGAAGAATCTTCAAGGATTCTCTGTCATAGTTACTGACTACATGTTGATAAAAAGGGGAAATATTTTCTATAAAGCATCGCTCTATAACAATATCGTCAACTAACGTAGTTGAGCATCATATCACTGAGGTTAATGCTGGGGAAATTAGGCAAGATATCCATATTCAGTTATATAAAATACATTAATTATAGTTTTCATTGCTACCATGATTTGGACACATGTTGATTCGATGTTCTCGCCGAGTAAGCTCTCATTTCAGTTGTTATATCATAGTTACCAAGCAAATATATACCGGTATAGTAAGTTAATATTGACGATATAGTTGATAAGAGACATGATTTCATAGTTATATTTATTCAGATTATAATAATCTTACTCCAAACCTTTACTAGGACAGGAACTTGAAGACACACGAAATTTGCTGATAGCATGTGATAACAGTACACATCGAAATGTTATATAAAAAAAGTATGCATAATTCTTCAATTATCAAACTTTGAAAACTACCTATACATGAGTACAATTATATATGCATGCAACAATCATCAATACATATGCACAAAACGAGATGGTGTTTTCATCTATATGTTACACTCGCTAAAGTAATCATCTTATTTCTTTAAGTAAACAAAATATGCCTAAATATGTAGGCAAGAGAATACATATTTGGGGTACACAAATGTCAAACTTTTAAGTTTACGCAATTACTGTAAACCCGTAAGAAAAATGCAGAAATATATAATTTATTTAATCTACGTCTCTTCTTGTGATTTTCATTCAAAGAAGTGAATATATTTTCACGAACATTGGTATACAGGAGTCCTTTCAAAGTTGATTATAAATCTCCTGTAAATATGAGGTAACATTTTTCCCATGATTATTATATTTTCTAATATTACAACATGGCGAATGATACTATTTATTCGTTATATTGTTATGATTATTATCTTAATCTTTATCGAAAAGGCTATTTATGAATTATTCATTGCTTTCACATTGGTCCAAACTATCGTTGATATTCTGTATAATAAACAGAAACTCTTCAAAGCGGTATAATGTCTCCAACTGGGTATACTCAGGTTCAGGTTCAGGTTCAGGGGTGAGGCATAGCCTTTACAACGGCGCCTCTAACGCTTATCTTCTTGTACTGTTTTGTCTTTTCTTCCACATTATGTTTAATACTTCTTTTTTCTTTTCTATATTTGTTTCACTAAATAAAAATAATCCTACTATTTTCTTTGGGTCTTCCTCGTATGGTTGTTGTAGCTCAATTACTTTATTCCTTTCTTTTCTATATTCCTGGCAAAATAACAAAAAATGTATCAAATCTTCCTCCTCATTTTCACAAAAATTACAGTTTACATTCCCTCCATTGTGTCTATTTACAATATTTAGTTTTAACGTATTAGTTCTTGCTCTAAAAAATATCACAGAAGCAAATGTATTGTCATAAATTAACTCTTCTTTAATTTCTTTCTTCCACGTTCTATATATTTCTAGGCTCACTTTACTTTCTATTTCTTCTTTCCACTTTTCAGTATCCCACTTTCTGGTTTCCGTTTTTATTTCTGCCTTGTTCATTCTTCTTATTTGTCTTATACCTAAACTTAATTCTTCCAAATACTTTGCAGGTTGTTTCCACCATCTTCCTTCTTTTTCTTGAATATCCTGGATAATTATTTTCAGTATTTCCTTCTTTCCATTCAGGGTACGATTTAAGTACTGCAGCTTCCCATCCATCACCCTTGTTTTCATAGAAGATGCACCTATCTCCCCTCTTAGAGCAGTATTAGCTGTGCTTTTAGTGGCACCTAAAATCTTCCTATATACCCCATTCTCTATTCTTTGTAGTTTCTCTATTTCAGTTTCTGTTAGATTTATAACATTTGTTCCATACAAAATAGATGGTAAAGCAATACTTTTCCAGAACGTTTTTCCTATCATCACTTTATTGCAACTTTTCTCTATAACTGAATATGTTAGATTAGCTAATTTTTGTGCCTTTTCTATCATTACCCTTTTCTGAGTTTTAAATATATTCCTACTATTGTCTAGCTTTATTCCTAAGTATGTTAAACTTTCTACTACTTTGATTCCCTCTATGTTATCTGGCTTTTCTTTCATATTGTAAATCATAATATTACTCTTCTCTTTATTAATTTCCAACCCACATTTTTTACTAGTTTCTACTAATATCTGAATGTTACGCTTAGCATTATGTATATCCTGTGCAATTATTAAGGCATCATCTGCAAAAAATAATGATTCTATCTTTATTAACTGATTTCTGAAACCGTTTCCTTCCTCTTCTATTTTCTTCATGATAATATACGTAATCAGTTTAAAAAGTGAAGTTGATCCTGTGCAACCTTGTTTAATTCCACTTGTAACTTCCATTTCTTGTTCTATACCTTCTCCTAAGTCAATGCCCGTAGTATCTCCTTGATAAATATTTGCAATTGCACTTATGATTTTGGTGTTAATTTTATATTCTTTTAAAACTTCTATTAATACCTCCCTTTTTACAGAGTCAAATGCTTTGCTAAAATCTATCGCAGTTACTATTAGAGGTTTCTTGTTGCTATAGCTCTCTTCCACACAATACTGTAATATAAAGATATTGTCCTCTATCCTGCCTCCACCTGTAAATCCTGCTTGACATTCATGGTCTTCTTCATTCATTCTTATGTGGTTTTCTATTTCATCTTTCACCATCATCATGAATATTTTATAAGAAATATTTAATAGAGCTATGGGTCTTAAGTCTTTTGCCATTGGCCTTCTTTTCTTTTCAATCATCTTTGTTCTTGACTTCTTCCACATATTTGGTTTTTCTTCTTCCACATATTTGGTTTTTCTGAGATAGGATGAATACTTTGATACATTTTTACCGCTGATACGAGAGAGCGTAACTGTTGAAATTGACTTATACTGAAAGGAGGCAAATGCTAATTAAATTCTCCTTATATTTGGAAATCAAATCCCTAATGCAGTCTAATTCTGGAATCAAAATAAATCTTTCAGTACATACTGAAGTGATTAAAATGTTTTAGAATTACATCAATTCGTGTAATATGTAATGTTTATTTTTGGAACTTTGGGTAAATATTTTTTAAATTCCAGACTAGTGAAGGTAATAGTTTTAAAGTTTTCGATAATTTGTCAATATTCGGTCATACAAAGTTACCCTTTGTAATGTAAGAAAAGTAAAAACTAAAGAAATCCCGTAAACATCCTTTACATATTTGAAATAAATTAATTTCTTATATAAATATAGAGGCGAATTGTATTTTCTATTTGCAGAAGAGTCACGCCAGGCAATCAAAGGTATAAAACGTTCACAAACGCTGACCTAAAGATGGTTAACACAAGCTATGACCTCTTTTCCGAGGTAATTTTGAAAATGTTTTCATCTAATCCAATTCTTCAAATTATCGTATGCTGGTGAAATTTATATAAACTAAAGAAATTCTCAAAACCGTGAAACCTTAAAAATTATCACGAAAAACTATTTATGAAACTAAACTCGGGAATAAACAAGCTAAGTTGGCCCTAGATGTGTTGACATAGACAGACCACAGACACTAAATCTAGATCATTTATAGCTACTAAACAAATTTAAGACATCGCCAGATTAATTATTGGACTACAAACAGTCTCCAAAGGGATGTGTTAGATATCGCGTTTAATATTAACCTTCGCGTCTACATAGAGACATTTTAAAAGTCAAGAGCAAATATATTATAGTAGATCGGTAGAACATTAATTTATGAAATACAATGGGTATATTATGTTATTTTGGTAAACCTTCGAAGATGTCACACGTACATACACGATGAAATCATTGTTACCGGTAAAATGAATAGCAAGCGATGGTTCATGATCGGCAAAAAATTGTAATAACTATGATGGTACTTACACGAGACGCCATCTTTGCTTTAGTCCTCTCTGTAGACTTGAAGAAACACTTGAACTACAGTATAAGAAACTTGACCTTTGACCTCACAAGATGATTCTCCTTTGAGAAGTCCCTGTGACTGAGAGAGGTCATCCAGGGTAAGGACACAAAGAAAGGTTCCTTCTAATCCTTTGGGGCGGGGTGAAGACTTAGAAGGAAAATCTTAATCCTACCTGGGTGGAGACCATGACCTTGGGAGGATTAGAAAACTGGGGATTTTCACCATCCCCAAAATTCGCTTCACCTTCATTAAATGGCTACTTGCAGAATACTTTTAGTATAATAATATCTGAATAGACGGAAAAATATTCTTTGAAAATAATTTTCATGATAATAATATTTCTTAAAATCATTTTCAGTGATCTGTATAGTCTATAGATGTTTAAAAACAATTAAACAATCAGTATAACTTTATGGATCAAATATATATTGTTATAGTAGAACCATTTTTCGAGCGAACTTCAAGCTCATTTGCGGCGCTGCCGATTCTCCTTAATCCCGATGCCTTCGCTTCACTAAGAGAAGGGAAGGAAAATGACAAACCAGGAGATATGGCATACATTAATACCATGGAGAGTTCCCTGCGTCGTGTTTTTCGCCCACAATAAAGAAAATGGCATACAATGTCCATCAATTTTTTTTTTTATTATTATTATTAAATGGGAATTAAAATACGTGTCACAGATGCAACCAACATATCAAAAACGACTTTGTTTCATATTTGCAAGGAATATTGGGTCAAGGCTATTAAGCATACTGATAACATTATAAAGGAAGACAAGAAAAAGGACGTCTGTTTTAACGAATTCATTGAATAACCACGTTTGCTAACTGAACCTCTGTTGTAAAAACTTTTTGTCCATTAATTGAATAAATTCTAAAACCATACAATCACCAATGTAATTATATTATACTAAACTTAGTTAATTAAATCCTTTGTAAAGAATCCTGTCTTTTAATAATCAATCAGAATTGAGAAATGAATTTATTTGATATCAAAATTAAGATTATTTCTGTTAGTGTGATAACCTTTTTATAGCAATTTTTCTCTTTGTTATATCTAAGAGTTTCAACTTGTCACCACGTGGTTGAAAACAAAAAGAGCGAAGGAAGCAATTTAGAGAGATTTTCAAATCAAAGGATTATATTCTTAGACCGTTCAAATCCCAGTGAATGACTTATTAGCTGACCCTTTTCTCCTTTCCTTGGCTCGCCCATAGATTAAGGCGGTCAAGCCAGGTGTGGTTTAAAAATGACCCAACAGAACTGGCACCGCCGCCAGTGGGCTCCGAGTTCGCTCCTTAGAGCACTTTTCTATCCCTTGCCAACCTTCCTGCCAATTCCTGTTAAATATGAATCCTATCTCTCGTTGCTAAGTACAGAGAACTTACATACCCACATCAGAGCAAAGTTATCTACACACTAAACTGATTTTACGAAGTTTTAATTTACTGTCTTTTTATTTAACTGGAAATTTGACTGTATCATCCAACAAACAAAAACTATGAAAAATATTATGTAAGGGTATATATGATTAGAATGTATAAATGGTGTTTATGAATTATTAGTATTATTATTATTATTATTATTATTATTATTATTATTATTATTATTATTAACAGATATATATATATATATATATATATATATATGTATATATATACATATACATGTATATATATATATATGTATATATATATATATATATATATATATGTATATATATATATATATATATATATATATATATATACATACATATATATATATATATATATATATATATATATGTATATATATATATATATATATATATATATATATATATATATACATATATATATGTATTTATATATATGTATATATATATATATATATATATATATATATCTATATATATATATCACTCACTCACTCACTAAATCCCGTCCGGAATTCTCCGGGTTGGGTCCTGCATCTGATGTCGCCATTCTCTCCAGAGATTCCTATCAAATGCCATCTGTGCCAGCTGCTGAAATGTCTCGCCTCTATTTGCTTTCTTAAAGGCTTTCGCCCATGAATCTCTTGGTCGTCCTCTCGGTCTATTTCCGGCCACTCGTCCATGGAGCACTATCTTTGGCCATCTGTCCTGTTCCATCCTCTGTACATGCCCAAAGCATCTCCTCTGAATATCCTCCACTCTAATCAGAATTGTGTCCTCAACACCAGCCATTTCTCTCACTTTCTCGTTCGTAATTCTGTCCTCCCATCTTACACCACAGATGCTTTTCAGACATTTCATTTCAAAGGCTAATAACTTTTTCTCTTCTCTCTTCTTCAGTACCCAGCATTCAGCACCGTATATCACAGTGGGGATTACTATTGCTCTTAATAGTCTAATTTTTAACTTAATGGATATATTTCTATCTTTCCAGATTCTTCTTAGCCTTCCAAATGCTTTCTGGCCACTTGAGTTTCGGTCTTGAATTGCTCTCTCCATTTTTCCATCTACTGTGAAAAACACTCCCAAATATTTAAACTCATTAACTTGTTCCACTTCTCCCTCTGATAACTGTATTTCTAAGGCCTCTCTCTGGCGTCCAATTTTCATACTTTTGGTTTTCTCTCTATATATCACTAATTCATACCTACTGCACTGCTCCTCCACCATTCTCAACACTCTCTGAAGTTCCTCCTTAGTTACTGCTAAAAGTACTATGTCATCTGCATATCTCGTTAGATAATTTTGTCCCTCGTATATCTATGCCACCCTCATAATCTATATATATATATATATATATATATATATATATATATATATATATATATATATATATGTATATATATACATACATATATATTTATATATATACATATATATATTTATATTTATATATATACATATATATTTATATATATACACATATATGTATATATATATATATATATATATATATATATATATATATATATATATATATATATATATATATATATATAATGTTATTTTGTTCAACATGTTATTCTCACAACCTCGTTTAAAAGCATGCATAAAAGGGATAGTTATTTTGCCATGGGAAACATATATCATACGTGATCAGTATCACGTGGTCACCTAAAACCACTGTCAAAGGAAATGACATTTTGAAAAAGTTTTGAGTTTAACACTGATGATGAAGTATGCGGGATATGTTAAAAAAAACATTCCACCAAAGAATATAATGCGCAATATTTAAGACATTTTCCTTTGCTAAATACCAAAGACATTCGGAATTAATACTATATATATATATATATATATATATATATATATATATATATATATATATATATATATATGTATGTATATATATACATACATACATACATATATATATATATATATACATACACACATACATACATACATACATGCATATATATATGTATATATATATATATATATTTATATATATATATATATATGTATGTATGTATGTATGTATGTATATATGTATGTGTTACTAGGCTAAACCATAACTAGAAAAGCAGAATGCTATCTAGTACCGACAAAAGAAGCTACGTAAAGAATAAACTATTTAAGAATAACAACAAAATAACTGAAGTACTAAACGGACAGGGAATTTAATCTACACTCTAAATGCATTCCAGTACTTTTGTGAGTTCTTTGCTTTACATTTGTGAGAGCTAATATGACGTCTTCCACTGAAATAAAGTTAATCGAGTTTCACAATAGAATCATTGTTATACATTACAAAATGACATCAAAATAACCATCTTTGACAGATTTAAGAATGTTTTCTTGGATGTTATCGATTCAAATGCCAGGTGGCTGAAGTAGCCGCTGTCTTTAATACATGCCCTCAAGGTCATGTTATTCCAATCTATGGTTGGTGAGACCTTTAGAGCAGATTAAGGTACCAAATCTACCTACGATTTTAAACTTAACCGACCCAGTGAATCCTTTATAAGTTCTATAAGTAAATGAGATTTACTTTCCATAAAAGGCACACATCCTTAATTTACTTTTACTTAAAATATGAAAAAAAAATCCTCCAATATAATTAAGTTCTTATAAATTTTGCGTATAATGTTGTTATTAGAAAATATGTAATTAAGATTGGTGATAAATTATTAAAAATCAGATAATGACATTACACATTATTTAAGTTATATAGTATACTTCAATGTTTAGTGTAAACGAAAATTAAATTAATATCAAATAACTATGTTTCTAAAATCTACATTTAATAGTTTGATTTCGAAAATTTAGAAAATAGAAAAAGACCTCCATTAGTAACTCAGGGAAAGTGGTCTAAAAACAAAGTGTAATGGTTTTTTAGCTAATTTCGAATATCAAAACTTTGAATTTTTTTTTCACCGAAACTTAATGCCATCTGCTGTCCATGACTATCAATTATCATATCAAGACAATGTTAGCTCATCTCACAGTTCTATAACATTAAGAAGAAAAACATATATGGTGCCATGGAATAAGTATATATATATATATATATATATATATATATATATATATATATATATATATATATATATATATGTGTGTGTGTGTGTGTGTGTGTGTGTGTGTGTGTGTGTAAATAGGTGGATATATAATTATATATATCACCTCCCACTGTGTCCTATAGGTCATCTAGCTAATATCAATGAGGCGAGTCTTCTTTATATGGGAAGTGTATAGGCTTCAATGTCAATAGCATTGATTGCGTGTACTGAGTAAAATAAAGATAATTTGTTTTATATAAATCCAAACTTATACATATTCATAAAGGTATATTTGATATGCATAGGCAAAAAAATCTACTTTTCTAAGATCCAAGTAAAATATAAGCTTTTGTTTAGAAATTTTAGTGAATTCTAATAGGACCATAAAAAGTATAAGTACAATTCATTTAGTATAGTTTTGCCATTTCAGAAAAGCCAATCCTCTTCTAACTTTTATCCTGAGAGGGATTCACAATTAGACGATAATTTTGGGATAAAAGGTCAGGTCAGTTGACCTGACCTTCTTAAGAGGAGTTATTATTATTATTTGCTAAGCTACAACCCTAGTTGGAAAAGCAGGATGCTATAAGCCCAGGGGCCCCAACAGGGAAAATAGCCCAGTGAGGAAAGGAAACTAGGAAAAATAAAATATTAGGAACAGTAACAACATTAAAATAAATATTTCCTATATAAACTATAAAAACTTTAACAAAACAAGAGGAAGAGAGATTAGATAGAATAGAGTGCCCGAGTGTACCCTCAAGCAAGAGAACTCTAACCCAAGACAGTGGAAGACCATGGTACAGAGGCTATGGCACTATCCAAAACTAGAGAACAATGGTTTGATTTTGGAGTGTCCTTCTCCTAGAAGAGCTGCTTACCGTAGCTAAAGAGTCTCTTCTACCCTTACCAAGAGGATAGTAGCACTGAACAATTGCAGTGCAGTAGTGAACCCCTTGGGTGAAGAAGAATTGTTGGTAGTGTTGTCAGGTGTATGAGGACAGAGGAGAATCTGTAAAGAATAGGCCAGACTATTTGGTGTATAAGTAGGCAAAGAGAGAAGGATCCAATGTAGTACTGTAGTTGGATGCTAATCGGCGATGAAGGTGTCTCAAACCATAGATATATGACCTTCGGGTCAAATATTAAAGCAGCTGCTACTGCTGCTTTCGACTAAGATTGTGTTGGGAGTTACGGCATTTCGTCAAGAGCCCCCCCGCCGCTCAGCTGTAAATGCCGGGAAATCCGAACGTGAGACGAACGAACACCTAGGGTCTCAGGAGACCTTTCTTGACAAGGGCCCGTCCCATCATGAAATGGGCTTGATCTATAATAAAAGGCTTTCACTGTCCTCTTAAATGCACATCCAAGAAACAACACTTTATATATATATATATATATATATATATATATATATATATATATATATATATATATATATATATATATATATATATATATGATTCCAGTCTGTAAATTGATTGATTATTCATTAATAAGTAACACTGCCTTAGATTTAATTGTCATAATCTCCTCCCATGCCTATTGACGCAAAGGGCCTCAGTCAGATTTGGCCAGTCATCTCTATCTTGAGCTTTCAAATCAACACTTCTCCAATCGAACTTTCCTACTTCACGCTTCATAGTCCTCAGCCATGTATACAATTCAGAAAGGTCAGACTGATATTGTTAAAGTTTATACAAGACTAAATATCTTTTAGTAAAAGCAGAGAATTTATCTTCTTTAAAACTGTTAAAATTTGTTGAAGTAATAAACTCTTCTGCTCGATCTCAGTGCTGCTTTTGATACAGTGGTACATGAACTGCTACTAAATGATCTACGGTCCATCGGCGTTGAAGATCAAGCCTTCGAATACCTAAAAGACTATTTAGTGGTAGAAATTGCTGTGTACAAATTGGAAACTCTTATTCATCATATGCACCCTTAAACAAAGTGGTACCCCCGGGGAGTTTACTTGGCCCAATCTTATTCTGCATCTATACAATTGGTCTATCGAAAATATTACAAAGGCATGGCGTAAAGCTTAAACTATTTACAGATGACACACAATTTTAGTTCGCCATAAATGATATAAATGACATTACTGAAACTCTAAACCAAATCCTTGATAGTGTTAGAGAATGGATGACATTTAAACAACTAAAATTAAATGAAGAACAAAACTGAATTCATGGTGGTGGGCAAGAGAAACAGCGTGAGAAACTTAGGTGATATTCAAATGAACATAAATAATGACTCGGTGCCGATATCTAGTAAAGTTCGAGATCTAGGTGTATTTCTTGACTGCAACCTATCTCTAAATGCCCAAATAAATAATGTAATAAAACTGATGGCTATCATCAAAGAAATATTGCGTTTATAAAAAAAAAAAAAAGTACCTAGACGAAAATTCTGTAAAGAAACTTGTGATAAACTGTGTTATTACCAGGATTGACAATTGCAACTCTATCTGTTACAATTCACCAAAAGAGCAACTTAAGAAATTACAAAATATAATAAACAGAGGAGCAAGACTGATAAAAGGCGTCCCACCTAGAGAAGGGATCACCCCTATACTACTTGATTTACACTGGCTGCCGATTAAAGCGCGGATTGAATTTAAAATATGTACAATAACCCACCAAGTTATCAGAACCGGGCGTCCAAAATACTTAAGATAATTGCTACATATTGCGCAGCCAACAAATCGTGTCGACACGAGAAAAGTTATAGATGGCTTCAAACTGTTGGCGAAATGGGACAACTCATCGCCGCCATCTCATCGCCAGCCAACTCATCTCCGGCCCAACTTATCTCCGGCCCAGCTCATCCCCAGCCCAACTCATAAAAACGAAACAACAGTTACTCAATTACCAATCCTACTATTTGTAAACAAAAATGCCGAACTATGAAATCAAAGTTTGTCAACAAAAACGTTAGTAATTTTTAACCTTTCAATGCATGACCACAATTACTCAATTACCAATTACAAACAAAAAGTACCCAAGTATGAAATTAGATGTGTGTCAACAAAATGTTAGTAATTATTAACCTTTCGATATATCACTTTCAGTTTTACATTCTTTCAGTAAACCCATTACAATGGAGACAATTTTAAGTCAGAGAGGCAAAGCGAAATTTTCTCATGATGGCTATTTGTTCATTTTCGACAAATTCAGCAAAACGGACAGCAATTTGATGTTCTGGAAATGTGATCAGCTCGGCAGGTGTAAAGCGAGAATACACACAAGATTTGGAAACGTAGTTAAAGTCTTGAATACTCACCCATGACTCTTCACCGATAAAAGTAGAAGTAGAAAGGACAACTACAAAAATTAAAACCAGAGCTGAAGAGACGATGGAAAACCCAAGTGTTGTGATTAATGAAGTTTTATGTAATGTTCCCCAAGCGGTGCAAGGATCACTCCCGAATTCGTCGGCTCTAAAGAAAACTATTCGTCGGAAACGGAATCAGATTAGTGCCTCTCCGCCAAATCCAGTTGACCTAAATCATTTAGCAATCCCTGATGAATATTCGACCTACGAAACAGAGCCAAACCAGAGGGAAGATTTTTTTATTAAAAGACAGTGGTCCCAGTGAAGATAGAATTTTGCCATTTGGAATGAGAAGTTGGTTGCAACATTTAGTATCAGCAGAAGTTTGGTATGTAGACGGAACGTTTAAGATTGCTCCCACGCTATTTTCTCAGGTGTATATTGTAATGGTTCAAACAATCAGAGGTGTCATTCCAGTGCTTTATGCTCTATTACCTAACAAACGAAAAGTTACATATTCAAGGCTATTTAAAATGATAAAAGAATGTCAACCAACAATAAACCCGAAGTCGGTTGTATGTGATTTTGAAATAGCAGCATTTTTGGCAATCAAGGAAAATTTTCCACAAGTTGAACTAAAAGGGTGCTTCTTTCACCTTAGCCAAAACATGAAAAAACACATTGCGGCTTTGGGTCTAAGTTCTCGCTATAATAACGATAGCCAGTTTTCTTTACAAGTAAAGATGATACTGTCGCTTGCATTTGTACCTGTCAATCATATTGATTCATATATTGATGTCTTAGCTGATGAATTATCCCCAGAGTATGTGCCAATCTTGAACTGGCTTGAAGACAATTATATAGGTTGGTTAAACAGACGTGGAAATAGCAGACGTGCACCACTCTTTCCATTGGAAATGTGGAATTTGTATTTTCGAACTTTGAATCATGAAGATAAAACAAACAACCATGCAGAAGGAGTGAACAGAAGATTACAAATGGAATTAGGAATAGAACATCCTACACTCTGGAAATTCATAAATGCACTTAAAAAAGTTCAGAAAGGTAGAGATTTTTATTTGGAATCACTTATAGCAGGCAGTTCACCACCCGCCAAATTAAAAAAGTACGGGGATACTGATTCCCGCATTCTTAGAATTGTCCAAAATTTCAATGAAAGGACTCCCATTGAATATTTAAGAGGCATTTCTCATAATATAAAATAATTTTTCTTTTCTATATTTGCATGGATTTTTTGTCTTTAATTAAATGGTGTTCATTTATTTTTAGTGTCATGAAAGAGTCATACTTGATTCTGAATAAAGGTGTTTTTAATATTTACTGAATTTCATTAATCACTGCCGGGAATGAGTTGGGCCAGGGATGAGTTGGGCCGGGGATGAGTAGGCGGCGATGAGATGTACCCCATTCACTGTTGGAACCTAGATTTATGTCTACTTTAGGCTACAGGCCTTTAAATATGCGGCCCCGAGACTATATAATAAGCTCCCACGAAACATTTGAATGATTGAAGACATTAAGGCTTTCAAGAGGAAATTGAAAACTTTCTTACTCCATTAGTCTTTTGACAGTGACGATTTAACAGTAAATGAAGAATACGAGACATGAAACGTTAAATACTCTGAAGGAATAAGGTAAAACGACAGTGGAGGTCCTGTAGAGAGTGGGGTTCCCCTGCTTTATGGGACCGGAAAAGCAGCCATCAAAAGAAAGATAAAGAAAGAAACATTATCGCTCGATTCACAGAGAGCATTTAGTAATGAAAACAATTACAATTATACTTGACGAAGGCACTGCCATTGTTAAAGGATTTTAACTGCTCTTGCAGAATAGGTTAATGTGCTTGGCAAAAAAAAATAAAAAAACACAATTCACATTCGTCAGTAAACTGAATTTTCTTTACTTTCCGGATTCTTTTCCATACTTCGTAACAGAATTTTGCTCATCTATAGGCAAATGATGTACAGCTAATAAAATTGACATTTTTATTTCATGCCTATCAGTGAACATTGTATAAGAAATAAAAATAAAATTACAAGATTTAAATCTTTCAATTCAAAATTTTATTAATGAACATTTTATTCAACTGCAAATTGTACAATAGAACAAAATATCTAAATGATTTAATTCTAAATTGTAAGAAATCGTACAAAAATTAGAATTATTAAATTCCAAATTATTTAATTTCAGTTTGTACAAAAAGATCAAACTCTTTTTTAAGTAATCATTCATACCTTAGTAACAAGTATGACATAACAATGATAATGAAGATGATCAAGGGATTGGTTCTTCTAAACACTTTATTTATAGAAATAATATCGATTATCTTCTTAAAATCGTATATTTCAACTGATGTTTGTAATGCAAGGCTATAGCCTTTTGGACTAGATTCACACATGAATATCTAAAGAAAAAAAAAGATTCACTCCAGCTATAAATGAAGACAAAGCACTACGGCTTTGCTTTTCCAACCATTTTTAAAATGACCTATGCTCATCACTTAGAAAAATAAAATAAAAAAAAACAATAATGAGTAGCACTATCTAAAGCTCCCTCGCTAGAGCTCTTCCAAAAAACGGCACTCTGGAACATAACGGACTGACAAGGCTGTAGTTTTATTTACTCGCTTGAGCCATCCCTCGGCATCGTTCACTTTTTCCAAGACGAGTTCTCTCACATCCGGACACCTCTGGAGAACTCCCTTGAGATGGTCTGCATAGTTCTTTGTTATTAGCACATTTCTTAGGTGAAGAGTCTCTATGCCCTTGAAGCAGTCGGTGCTCATAAGATGAATATCCTTCGTTACACCACCTGAAAGCTTTAGATACCGAACGTTGGGAGCTGCTTTGATGATCTTCCTTAATAACGTATTCACTCTGACAGAGTTCATTTGTAGCTCCCCATGAAACACGATCTTTGTTAGTTCCGGGAGAGTGTTGATATCCACTTCGAGAAAGGGTGATATATCAGTCAAATAAACAGCATTGAAGTTGAGGGTAAATTCCCTCAAAACAGGGCACAAGTTCAAGCAATGCAGGCCTTCTCTCAGGTCTGTCGCCAAGGTCACTTGAACCATGAGGATCAAGAGGGTCTTACCCACGTTTGATAGAAGAAGCGAGAATCCTTGTCTTCCTCCTTGCAGCCCTAGTTCCAAATTCCGATGCAAGTGTTGGGTTGCCACTGGGCCGTAATGGTATGTTACATCTGGATAAATGAATAACTTCAGCCCATCAAAGTTGCCATAAGAACGTGTCAGGTAAGGTTCAATTCTGTTTTGCACAAACCAGGAAGATGGACCACCGAGCTTCACGACTTTTACGTTGCAGTACGTGTCGTAATTCAAGAACTTAACAGAATGCCTCCTGAGCACTGGACTGGCATGTACCAAGGGAGCAAAGTGTCTTATCAAGTTGTACATAAGGAGGCCACTGAGATCATCACCCAAAGGCATGTTACAGAATGTGTGGAAGTCTGGTTCGTCGACTTCATTAACCACCAAGTTTGTATAATACTTCCTCACTGCGTGTCCGATCTGGTGGAAGCATTCGGTTCTCGTAGAGCAGCGGATGAACATCCTTTTCAGAATTGGAAATGTGATCTCTCTGCCCATCGGAGGATATCTATAATCATTCCAAGTGAAGTCCCTTTCGGATTTGCCCTTGAATAAAAACTCGAACAAGTCACTTCTATGGGTGTAGTGGCCCTGCCTCTCTATTCCTATCTCAGTGAGTCTCTCGCTGCATATCTGCGCAATCAAAGTTAGGCCCTTTTTTCCCATGAAGGGGTCCCGTACGAAAATCTTCTCTAGGTCCGGAGCGTTTGCAAATAATACCTCGTGAGGGGAGATGAGGCCGAATTCCAAGGACCTGGTGTCCAAAAACGACATGCGAAAAGGAACGAGACCTTGTAGTAACATCGAAAGAGGATGGCACGCTGATTGGGGTACCTGTGAAAAGCAAAAGGTTTAGACAGCATTTCTAACCAAGCAATAAATTAGGATGGCTTACTCAAGCCTCCTAACCATGTCCTTAACATACGATTCTCCATTTAAAATTGCATGACCTAAATTTGTGGGTTATATAGCACTTCAAACCATTATATAAACAAAGTTTATAGAGATACTGAAACATTTAGAAAATTTATTTAAACTGTTAAATTAGTAATAAGTTCGAAGTTTACATGTCAACATATGAATCAAAATTCAGGTGCCTTCAAAAAAATTTAGGCAAGAGTGATATCTTTGTCTCTTCATTTACCAGTGCATCGTGATTTGTCATCATTGTTAACTAATGAGAGAAAGACATACCTCAACTGTACCCGTTGCGAAGTCACCGACGTCATAGCAAAACAACAGCTGGATGACAAATTTGCACAATGGGGACACCACCTCAAAATCCTTTTTTAATTCTTCTGAATTGAGCGTCTTCACGATTTCTTTACTAATCAAAGAGCGGACGTTCTTGTAATGTGGAGGACAGAGGACACTGTCAGACCAGTAATAATCCTTCATGAATTTGATGTGTGCCTGTCAATGGAAAAACTACAGGATTAGATCATTCACAGAAATTAGTCATATTCTCGCTCTAATTGATATTTTTATAGGCTGATTAAAGTTTGTGATACTGAACTGACTAAGGAGTAAGCATATTAAAAGCAAAAAATATATTAAGTCTCTCAACAGCTTTGATATTGATCCCAAACATAACTCCTATATTATTCAAATAGCCTTCAATATGGACTAGATAATGTCACATGATAATCACTTACCACCAAACTCTCTGTAGTTTTGGCGACCTCAAACTTGGGTTCATAAGTCTGGATCCCTAATCTGGCCTTCTCCTGCGACACGAACTTGGCGTAAAAGACGTCGAGTTGTTCAGCCATGAAGTAATCGTGGAGAACTGGCAAGCAAAAGTTGATGATAAGGCGGGCGGACGCCGCTGCAGAGTAAGCGACAAGGGAGTTGGGCGTAGAGATCTTTGGTACCTGCTTCCGTCCTGTTACCTGAAAGGAACAAAGAAGTAAATCAGAGATTTTCTATTTTTAATGAGGTGTAAACTTATTGCTAGTGGTCTTTGTAAACAACATACTGCCTGGAAACATGTTTCAATAATACCTAATGTAGACACATCTGCTTCTTATAAGAAGTGTTAAATCGTGGTGTTGGGTATTTGTACTGAATTTTAAAGAATTTAGTTTTCAATGAGAAAATTTCGATTCTGTACATTAAAAAATGTGAGAGAGAGAGAGAGAGAGAGAGAGAGAGAGAGAGAGAGAGAGAGAGAGAGAGAGAGAGAGAGAGAGAGATTTATATTAAAATCCAAGAGAAGGACTTCTCTACCAGCTTAATCCCTCTACTAGAAGGTCAGAATTGGTTTTGCCTACGGAGGTATGATACACAATGGATATATATATATATATATATATATATATATATATATATATATATATATATATATATATATATATATATATATATATATATATATATATATATATATATATATATATATACATCAATATATATATATATATATATATATATATATATATATATATATATATATATATATATATACACATATATACAATACTACTAATGTATTATCTCATCCTATGCCTATTGACGCAAAATGGCCTCGGTTAGATTTCGCCAGTCGTGTCTATCTTTAGCTTTTAAATCAATACTTCTCCCCTCATCATTGCACTTCATAGCTCTTAGCCATCTAGGCCTGGGTTTTCGAACTCTTCTAATGCCTTGTGGAGCCAAGTTTAAATTTTGGTGAACTAATCTCTCTTGGGGAGTGAGAAGAGCATGCCCAAACCATATCCATCTACCCCTCATCATGATCTCGTCCACATGAGGCACTAGAGTAATCTATAGCATTCCATTGCTAATCCTGTCCTGCCATTTAATTCCCAATATCCTTCTAAGGACTTTGTTCTCAAATCTACAAAATCCGTTGGATATTGTTTCATTGTCATACCACGACTCCTGTCCATACAGTAACATCGATATCACCAAACTGATATATAGCCTGATTTTTATTTGCAATTCCAGGCGATTTGATTTCAAATTTTACTTATCCTAGCCATTGTCTAATTTGGTCTTTTCATTAAGCTCAAATTCTAAAGATCCTGTATTAGAGATCATAGTTCAGATATTTAAATGATTCCACCACATTAATCCTTTTTCCTTCCAATAATATTTCATCTTCCATTGCATATTCTGCTCATATCATTTGTCTTTCTTCTATTTATCTTAAGCCCAACCTTATGTGATATTTCATGCATTCTGGTAAGCACGCTTTGCACGTCCTGTGGTGTTCCCTTAATAATGATATCGTCATCAGCTAATTTCTTGTTACCAATCCTTCTCCGCCATTCCCAACTGTTTATAGGACTCCACTAACATTAATTTTGCACTTTCTATGCTCATGAACAGATTTAGTCAAATTTACATAGTTATAAGAGGAATTCCATAATAATGCAGGACTCCCCACAAAATTGGCCAGTGCACACTATCAAAGGCTTTTTCATTTATATATATATATATATATATATATATATATATATATATATATATATATATATATGTGTGTGTGTGTGTGTGTGTGTGTGTGTGTGTGTATTACTTGCTAAGCCATAACCCTAGATGCAAAAGCAGAATGGTTAGTATATAGTTTATAAACAGTAATGAGAAGAATCATGGAGCCCGTATCGATGGGCCCTGGGTGTTTGGTCTGAAAAACGGTCTTGATTGCCGGTACTTTTATAATAGGAACGTGAATGTAAACTTGGGTCTGTGATTTGTTCGGAGGAGTGACCAAGCTACTCATCCTTAAGTAATATTGGCTATCAGCACAAAACAGTCAACCACCAACGCAAGCACACTGTTAAAATAATCGTAATTTTTATCGGAAATTCTCCGTAAAAATATACTGTTTTCAGTCATTTTCAGTAAAATACAGGCGACCGTAATTTTTACCCTACTTTATTATTATCTTTTACGGGTTGGTGACCGTAGTATTCCTCCTTTACGTCATTATATCTTCTAAAACGGCAAATGCCTGTCAACATATATTCCAGGATTTGTACCGTTTTTTTCTTACGGAAATTTTTTTACAGTGTATGTAAACCAAACTTCAGGAGCGCACATACAAGGCACTGAGCGTTCGTGGTCTGATGCCTAAATTCACTTTCTTGTGAAAGAAAGGGAGGAGTACCAATCCAACATTTTCAGTCTCATTTAGATGTATATTGCTGGAAACTCCTCAGAAAGAATGATGACGTCATAATTGCTTTTTTTTCTCAAATTTATAAGAACAGTTTATAAACAGTAAATAGACTAGAGTTTTATTTTGCGTCCAATTGTGTAACATATATTTGTCAAACCATTGCAAAAAAGTTTGAGATCATGAAATTCCTTCTAATAAACTTGGTTTTCTTGTTCCTTCTTTTTTTTTCTTTCATTTTATGTTACAAAGTATTAAACTGCATTATATGGGCAGAAACAGATCGGTAGATATCATGCTATAGAAAATGGCTGGTAGATATCACTCTATAGTAGAAATGGCTGGCTGGTGGATATCACTCTATAGTAGTACTTTGGATTGCTAATATTATCTAGTTAATCTATGGTTTTGCTTATGATCTTCCCGAAGAGGAATGGACATTTTTAAAACATATGTATGCGGGCGTCTTTTAAACGTTAACTATAGATCTCCCCTTAATCTGGGTTAACATCTTTCCTGATGATCATTTTCTTTTATTAAAACAATATATCGAATAACACCAATTTATCGTCATTTTTTATAAATTCTATATTGCTTTCGCATACTGCCAAAACTATCGCTGATATTCTGTATATTAAGAAGAAGCCTTCAACGCGGTATGATGAAAGTATCTAAGGCGGTGTACAGAAGTAGGAGGTTCTGAGACGTTTCTGATGCAAGAAAGTGTGCAGGTGAAATTGAATAGAGAGGAAGCAAATACTCATTACATCATCCTCCTGTTGGGAAATCAAATACCCACTATAACCTCATTTTCAAGTCAAAGTGAAAGTTTTCCGGTAATATAGAAAAAGTAAATCGGCTTTGTTCACAATATTCCAATAAGTTGGATGAAGAAGCCTGGTTAAAGAAATTTAACGAATTTATTAAATAGTTTTTATGTCTACCCCATTCAAATTTACTATTCCTGGTAGACCGTAATATCATTCAAGCTTTTGATAACCTGTCAATATATTTCCATTAGATTAAAGCTAATTAACTTTGAAACTTTTTAGATAGCAGTACAACCGTCCAAAGTTACAATTAGTAAGGTGCGGGAAGTAAAAGGCAAATAACACAATAGATAAATAAGAATTTCAAAGCAGAATCTAAGAGAAATATCGAACTTTCCATGGCTGCCGTTTTCATTGTCTTTAAGACTTGAATTGATTCTAATTCAAGAACAATAACATAATGGAAACAGGTGAACAAATTTCACAACTATGACCCCTTTTCCGATGCTGTCTGGAAATATTTTAATTAATCCAGATCTTAAAATAATCTTATGTTCGTGCAATTTATGTACAAAAAACTAAAATTTTTAAAGCCATGAAACCTCAAGATTTATCTGGAAACTATTTATGAATCCAGACTTGGGAATAGAAACATAAAACAAGTCAGCCCCACATTTGATGACATAGACAGGCAACGCCAGATATGAACCTCGATCATTTATAGATATTAGGCACATGGTTTAAAACACAGTCAGTTTAGTAAAAGAGATCCGTAGATATCGCATTTAATGTTACCGCTCGCGTGTGTGTACGTACATCAAGACATTTTAAAGAGATGAGTAACGTACTGGGAAGATCTAAGTATTCGAATACAATAAGCTTCAATTTATTATAAATCACAATGATAGGTTTGATGGAAATTAGTTTATGAAACATTAATTATATGTGGTTTTGGTAAACGTTCGAAGATGGCACACGTACATACACAGTCAAACTTCATTATACAGGTAAAATGAATAGCAAGCGATGGTACATACAATATAATCGGAAAATATATGTGATAACTATGATGGTACTTACACGAGACGCCATCTTTGTTTCAGACTTTGGTGGACTTGAAGAAATAGTAGAACTAGTCTAAGAAACTCGGCCTTTGACCTCACAAGATGATTCTCCTTGGAGAAGTCCTATGTGACTGAGAGGTCCTCCAGGGTAAGGACACGAAGAAAGGTTCTTTCTAATCCTTTAGGGCGGGGTGAAAGTGAAGACCATGACCTTGGAGGGTTAGAAAACGGGAGGTTTTCACCCTTCCCAAAAATGCCCTCCCCCCCCCCCCCCCCCCGGCCAACGGATCCTTTGACTTAACCTTAGTTCAATGATCACTCACAGAATACTTTCAGTAAAATAATATTAGAAAAAGGATGGAAAAATATTCTCTGATTATAATTTTCTAGAAGAAAATAATTTTTCTATAATTGTTTTAAAGTGATTAAGAGCTTATAGGTGTACGAAAGCAATTAGGCGATCGGCATAACTATATAGATCAAATATTTATTGTGTGCCGTTTACTTAAAATACTTTTCTATTCTTTGCCAGCCTTCTTGCTTATTTCTGTTAGATATGAATCCCATTTCTCATTGCTAAATACAGAGAAATAACGTACTCACTTCGAAGAAAATATATCTACCCACTAAAGTGATAATTATATGTCTTTCTTATTTTCTGTTTTATCCCTAACTGGAAATTTGACTGTAACATCTAACAACGAAAACAATAACGTACATTTTGGAATGGTATATATCATGAGAATGTATAAAAGATGTTTATAAATCGTTATTATTATTATTATTATTATTATTATTATTATTATTATTATTATTATTATTATTATTATTATCATTATTATTATTATGGGTAATATCCCATTGCATGTTAGATATAATATTTGTTGGAGTCTTATCCATGCCACCATTGGTAGTTTTGATAGCATTAGCTTGTTTATGCCGCTTTTACCTGGTGCTTTGTGTTTAAATGCTTTAACTGTTTTCGTTATCTCGTGTATTCTAATGTCTTCTATTAAGTAGTTGTTCTCACCCAGTCTTTGTAGATCTAGATATTGATAGGGGGTTATTCGTTCCTTATTTCCTTGTAGGAAGTTAAGGACTTCTGTTCGTTCGTTCGTGGAGTATTACAGACAACTCTTTTTGTTGGCACGTTTCCCTTGGTCGGCCCGTAGAAACTTCTGTTTCTGTGTCTCTGTTAAAGTTTGCCTTTTCTTGGTCTGTAATTTCGAACGTGCTTGCCCATGTTTCGGTTAGTAATTTAATTTGATCTTCCATGTCTTTTACTTTATCACAATTATTGTTGATTAAGTATGGTATTCCTATTCTGGGTTTTCCCAGTAATCTTTGTCGTTTTTTCCCGGCATTTCCTTGGGTCTTTGTATGTTTGTCCCAGTTTGAATTCTTGGTTTGAATCTGGAACGAACGAAACGAATTAGAACCCGTAAACTCAGCCAAGGACCATAGACCCAAGGCCAATTAGACCTTGACCACAGCTGTCATAAACATGAAAATGACCCAAAGGTCTAGATAGGATTTAACTCAGAAGTATAGAAATTAGATAATAGAAATACGCCTACACACACATACATATATGCGTACATTCATATGTACTATGTCTCCTATATATATATATATATATATATATATATATATATATATATATATATATATATATATATATATATATATATATATATATATTATATATGCCTTTCGTGGGTGATATTTACATCGATCAAAATCACGTGTGCTTGTGATATATGTTCATATATATATATATATATATATATATATATATATATATATATATATATATATATATATATATATATATATATATATATATATACTGTATATATAGTATATATATTGTGTGTGAGTGAGTATATAGGTGCGTGTATGTATGTATATAGCTTTGTGAATCATAGCTACTGTGATACATATTATGGTTTAACAGACAAATACACGTGTAGGATTCAAGGCAGAAAACAGGAAGTCCCATATGAATCATAACCAGTAAGGCCGATATCCTGATACCCATCTTCTAATCCTTTCTCAGTGACCATATGAATCCTCTCCTTTAGGGAGCTAAACCGGAGGGGAATTATCTAGGATTTGACCTGATCGTTGAAGTAAATGTCAAGCGAGTTCATTTCCCTTTATGCCCCGAAGGAGGCTTAAGGATTGACGACACCTATCACTACGTTTTGCTGTCTCCTGCGATGTCCTTGAAAAATTTAATCTTTTCTGATTTTGTGATCTCTCTCTCTCTCTCTCTCTCTCTCTCTCTCTCTCTCTCTCTCTCTCTCTCTCTCAGAAACTTTCTTAATAAGCCAATTTTTGTGGCAATTGAAGACAGAGACCTAATGTGTTTCTCAAAAGTAAATTTGCTGTCAAGAATCACAACTAAAATTTTCAATCAAACAGAAATAAAGAAACATTATGAATGCTGAGATTCGGATGTTGAGTAACCACTATCTTTGACCTACTTACAACCATAATTTGAGTTTTGTTAGGATTCAACTTCATACCACATAGTTAGCACCATGCCCTTCTTACAATCTACAATACTGTACAGAAATCCCTTTATTGTGGTCAGGAAGTTCATAAGATAGGTCTTAATTTTAGTGCTGCCTCTGACCTTGTTAATCATGAGGCTCTTGTTTTCAAAATCAAACAGCTGGGAGGGGTTGGGTCTTTTCTTAGCATCATAATTGAATCTTTAAGTTATAGGTCGCAAAGAGGTATTGTTGATATGCACCAAATTGAGACAGTAAGCGCAGATGTATTTATTTGCTGCGCCTTTAATCCCTGAATTGATAATCTGGATGCTACATCAGCTTTAGAATTCATTGCAATAATGGATACATTAAATTTCATGAACGAGGTTGCTAAAGCGATAAAGAACATAATCTGGTACAGGAATCATGTGTTGATGATATATGTCGTATTTCTCCAGTGCATATGTTAGCGACATTCATGATTCCAAATACGAAAGAAAAAAATCAAAGAAAAACTATTATTTTTTGAAGAAAAAATAATTTCGTACTTGAAGCCTTGATCTGTAGAGTGTCTCCAAAAATTTCTGAGAAATCATCATCATCATCATCATCCTATTCATCATCATCATCATTTCATCATCATCATATTATTATTATTATTATTATTATTATTATTCTTACTAAACTATAACCCTAGTTGCAAAGCAGGATGCTATAAGCCGCCCAGGGGCACCAACAGGGAAAATAGCCCAGTGAGGAAAGGAAACATGGAAAAATCAAATATTTTAAGAACAGTAACAACATTGAAATAAAATATTTCTAATATAAACTATAAAAACCTAACAAAACAAAAGGAAGATAAATGGGATAGAATAGTGTGCCGAATGTACTTTTAAGCAAGAGAACTCTAGCCCAGGACAGTGGAAGACCATGGTACAGAGGCTATGGCACTACCCAAGACTAGAAAACAGTGGTTTGATTTTGGAGTGTCCTTCTCCTAGAAGAGTTGCTTACCATAGCTAAAGAGTCTCTTCTACCCTTACCAAGAGGAAAGTACCGAATGAACAATTACAGTGCAGTAGTTAACCTCCTGGGTGAAGAAGAATTGTTTGGTAATTTCAGTGTTGTCAGGTGTATGAAGACAGAGGAAAATCTGTAAAGAATAGGCCAGACTATTTGGCGTATGTGTAGGTAAAGGGAAAATTAACCATAGCCTTAGAGAAGGATCCAATGTAGCACTTTCTAGCCGGTCAAAGGACCCCATAACTCTCTAGCGGTAGTATCTCAACGGGTGGCTGGTGCCCTGGCCAACCTACTACCTGTAAAGCTTGGGTGCATTTAAAAATTCTCTCTAAAACTGTTTTATCAGTGCTAATTTACATACATACATATATATATATATATATATATATATATATATATATATATATATATATATATATATATATATATATATATTACAAATAATGAATCCTTAATTCATTTATTCATTTTTATGCAGAATGAGGCTGGTAATGTATTTGTTTCTCTCTCAATAATGTTGGTATCACTAATTTCCATGGTTTTAACTAACGAGTTTGCATAACTGTGAAGCTTGAGCGCATTTAAAAATTTGATCTAAACTGTTTTTATCAGTGCTCATTTTTTTCAGTTCAAAACTTTAGGATTATGTAAGCCAATCGTTTTTGTGTGTTATTCATTTTCAAATACATCCTTATTTTTTTTTTTTTTTTTTTTTTTTTTTGGTGCGTAGAATAATGTTGGTAAAAATTTTGCATCTCCCTCAATAATGCAGGTAAGACTAAACGCCGTGAGTATACT
>NC_090763.1:32548899-32638899 GCF_036898095.1 Palaemon carinicauda
AGTATACTCACGGCGTTTAGTCTTACCTGCATTATTGAGGGAGATGCAAAATTTTTACCAACATTATTCTACGCACCAAAAAAAAAAAAAAAAAAAAAAAAAAATAAGGATGTATTTGAAAATGAATAACACACAAAAACGATTGGCTTACATAATCCTAAAGTTTTGAACTGAAAAAAATGAGCACTGATAAAAACAGTTTAGATCAAATTTTTAAATGCGCTCAAGCTTCACAGTTATGCAAACTCGTTAGTTAAAACCATGGAAATTAGTGATACCAACATTATTGAGAGAGAAACAAATACATTACCAGCCTCATTCTGCATAAAAATGAATAAATGAATTAAGGATTCATTATTTGTAATATATATATATATATATATATATATATATATATATATATATATATATATATATATATATATATATATATGTATGTATGTAAATTAGCACTGATAAAACAGTTTTAGAGAGAATTTTTAAATGCACCCAAGCTTTACAGGTAGTAGGTTGGCCAGGGCACCAGCCACCCGTTGAGATACTACCGCTAGAGAGTTATGGGGTCCTTTGACCGGCTAGAAAGTGCTACATTGGATCCTTCTCTAAGGCTATGGTTAATTTTCCCTTTACCTACACATACGCCAAATAGTCTGGCCTATTCTTTACAGATTTTCCTCTGTCTTCATACACCTGACAACACTGAAATTACCAAACAATTCTTCTTCACCCAGGAGGTTAACTACTGCACTGTAATTGTTCATTCGGTACTTTCCTCTTGGTAAGGGTAGAAGAGACTCTTTAGCTATGGTAAGCAGCTCTTCTAGGAGAAGGACACTCCAAAATCAAACCATTGTTCTCTAGTCTTGGGTAGTGCCATAGCCTCTGTACCATGGTCTTCCACTGTCCTGGGCTAGAGTTCTCTTGCTTGAAGGTACACTCGGCAGACTATTCTATCCTATTTATCTTCCTCTTGTTTAGTTAGGTTTTTATAGTTTATATTGGAAATATTTTATTTCAATGTTGTTACTGTTCTTAAAATATTTAATTTTTCCATGTTTCCTTTCCTCACTGGGCTATTTTCCCTGTTGGTGCCCCTAGGCTTATAGCATCCTGCTTTGCAACTAGGGTCATAGTTTAGTAAGAATAATAATAATAATAATAATAATAATAATAATGAATAATGATGATAATAATAGGATGATGATGATGATGATGATTTCTCAGAAATTTTTGGAGACACTCTACAGATCAAGGCTTCAAGTACGAAATTATTTTTTCTTCAAAAAATAATAGTTTTTCTTTGATTTTTTTCTTTCGTATTTGGAATCATGAATGTCGCTAACATATGCACTGGAGAAATACGACATATATCATCAACACATGATTCCTGTACCAGATTATGTTCTTTATCGCTTTAGCAACCTCGTTCATGAAATTTAATGTATCCATTATTGCAATGAATTCTAAAGCTGATGTAGCATCCAGATTATCAATTCAGGGATTAAAGGCGCAGCAAATAAATACATCTGCGCTTACTGTCTCAATTTGGTGCATATCAACAATACCTCTTTGCGACCTATAACTTAAAGATTCAATTATGATGCTAAGAAAAGACCCAACCCCTCCCAGCTGTTTGATTTTGAAAACAAGAGCCTCATGATTAACAAGGTCAGAGGCAGCACTAAAATCGAGACCTATCTCATGAACTTCCTGATCACAATAAAGGGATTTCTGTACAGTATTGTAGATTGTAAGAAGGGCATAGTGCTAACCTCCTCCAAGGTGCTAGCTATGTGGTATGAAGTTGAATCCTAACAAAACTCAAATTATGGTTGTAAGTAGGTCAAAGATAGTGGTTACTCAACATCCGAATCTCAGCATTCATAATGTTTCATTATCTCCGTTTGATTGAAAATTTTAGGTGTGATTCTTGACAGCAAATTTACTTTTGAGAAACACATTAGGTCTCTGTCTTCAATTGCCACAAAAATTGGCTTATTAAGAAAGTTTCTTGAGAGAGAGAGAGAGAGAGAGAGAGAGAGAGAGAGAGAGAGAGAGAGAGAGAGAGAGAGAGAGATCACAAAATCAGAAAAGTTTAAATTTTTCAAGACATGGCAGGAGACAGCAAACGTAGTGATAGGTGTCGTCAATCCTTAAGCCTCCTTCGGGGCATAAAGGGAAATGAACTCGCTTGACATTTGCTTCACCGATCAGGTCAAATCCTAATAATTCCCCTCCGGTTTAGCTCCCTAAAGGAGAGGATTCATATGGTCACTGAGAAAGGATTAGAAGATGGGTATCAGGATATCGGCCTTACTGGTTATGATTCATATGGGACTTCCGCGTTATCTGCCTTGAATCCTACACGTGTATTTGTCTGTTAAACCATAATATGTATCACAGTAGCTATGATTCACAAAGCTATATACATACAAACACGCACCTATATACTCACTCACACACAATATATATATATATATACATATATATATATATATATATATATATATATATATATATATATATATATATATATATATATATATATATATATATATATATATATATGAACATATATACAAGCACACGTGATTTTATATGTAAATATACCCACGAATAGGCATATATATATATATATATATATATATATATATATATATATATATATATATATATATATATATATATATATATATATATATATATATAGGAGACATATTACATATGAATGTAAGCATATATGTATGTGTGTGTAGGCGTATTGCTGCTATTAAATTAATTTCTAAAATTTTTAGTTAAATTCTATCTAGACCTTTCGGTCATTTTCATGTTTGTGACAGCTGTGGTCAAGGTCTAATTGGCCTTGGGTCTATGGTCCTTGGCTGAGTTTACGGGTTCTAATTCGTTTCGTTCGTTCCAGATTCAAACCAGGAATTCAAACTGGGACAAACATACAAAGACCCAAAGAAATTCGGGAAAACTACAAAGATTACTGGGAAAACCCAAAATAGGAATACCATACTTAATCAACAATAATGTGATAAAGTAAAAGACATGGAAGGCCGAATCAAATTACTAACTGAAACATGGACAAGCACATTCGAAATTACAGACCAAGAAAACTTTAACAGAGACACAGAAACAGAAGTTTCTACGGGCCGACCAAGGGAAACGTGGAGTTGTCTGTAATACACGAAGAACGAACAGGAGTCCTTAACTTCCTACAAGGAAATAAGGAACGAATAACCCCCTTATCAAATCCTAGATCTACAAAGACTGGGTGAGAACATCTGCTTAATAGCAAGACATAAAAATACACGAGATAATGAAAGCAGAACGCATTTAAACACAAAGCACCAGGTAAAAACGGCATAAACAAGCTAATGCTATCAAAACTACCAATGGTGGAATGGAGAAGACTCCAACATATATTAAACCTAACACTCAATGGGATATTACCATAATAATAATAATGATAATAATAATAATAATAATAATAATAATAATAATAATAATAATAACGATTTATAAACATCTTTTATACATTCTAATTATGTATCCCTTTACAAAATGTTCGTTATTGTTTTTGTTGTTGGATGTTACAGTTAAATTTCCAGTCAGGGATAAACACAGTAAAAAGACAAAAAACATATAAAGTGAGTACGTAAGCTCTCTGTATTTAGCAATGAAAGATGGGATTCCTATCTAACGGGAATAAGCAGGAAGGTTGGCAAAGAATAGAAAAGTATTTTAAGTAAATGGCAGACAATAAACATTTGATCTATACAGTTATGCCGATCGCCTAATTGCTTTCATACACCTATAAGCTCTTAATCACTTTAAAATGATTGTAGAAAAATTATCCTCTTCTTGAAAATTATATTCAGAGAATATTTTTCCATCCTTTTTCTAATATTATTTTACTGAAAGTATTCTGTAAGTCAAAGGATCCGTTGGCCGGGGGGGGGGGGGGGGGGGGGCATTTTTGGGAAGGGTGAAAACCTCCCGTTTTCTAACCCTCCAAGGTCATGGTCTTCACTTTCACCCCGCCCTAAAGGATTAGAAAGAACCTTTCTTCGTGTCCTTACCCTGGAGGACCTCTCAGTCACATAGGACTTCTCCAAGGAGAATCATCTTGTGAGGTCAAAGGCCGAGTTTCTTAGACTAGTTCTACTATTTCTTCAAGTCCACCAAAGTCTGAAACAAAGATGGCGTCTCGTGTAAGTACCATCATAGTTATCACATATATTTTCCGATTATATTGTATGTACCATCGCTTGCTATTCATTTTACCTGTATAATGAAGTTTGACTGTGTATGTACGTGTGCCATCTTCGAACGTTTACCAAAACCACATATAATTAATGTTTCATAAACTAATTTCCATCAAACCTATCATTGTGATTTATAATAAATTGAAGCTTATTGTATTCGAATACTTAGATCTTCCCAGTACGTTACTCATCTCTTTAAAATGTCTTGATGTACGTACACACACGCGAGCGGTAACATTAAATGCGATATCTACGGATCTCTTTTACTAAACTGACTGTGTTTTAAACCATGTGCCTAATATCTATAAATGATCGAGGTTCATATCTGGCGTTGCCTGTCTATGTCATCAAATGTGGGGCTGACTTGTTTTATGTTTCTATTCCCAAGTCTGGATTCATAAATAGTTTCCAGATAAATCTTGAGGTTTCATGGCTTTAAAAATTTTAGTTTTTTGTACATAAATTGCTCGAACATAAGATTAATTTAAGAACTGGATTAATTAAAAATATTTCCAGACAACATCGGAAAAGGGGTCATAGTTGTGAAATTTGTTCACCTGTTTCCATTATGTTATTGTTCTTGAATTAGAATCAATTCAAGTCTTAAAGACAATGAAAACGGCAGCCATGGAAAGTTCGATATTTCTCTTAGATTCTGCTTTGAAATTCTTATTTATCTATTGTGTTATTTGCCTTTTACTTCCCGCACCTTACTAATTGTAACTTTGGATGGTCGTACTGGTATCTAGAAAGTTTCAAAGTTAATTAGCTTTAATCTAATGGAAATATATTGACAGATTATCGAAAGCTTGAATGATATGGTTTACCATGAATTGTAAATTTGAATAGGGTAGATTTGAAAACTTTGTAATAAATTCGTTAAATTCCTTTAACCAGGCTTCTTCATCCAACTTCTTGGAATATTGTGAATATAGCCATCTTAATTTTTCCATATTAACCGAAAAACTTTCATTTTGATTTCAAAATTAGTTTATAGTCGGTATTTGGTTTCCCAACAGGAGGATGATGTAATGAGTATTTGCTTCCTCTCTATTCAATTTCACCTGCACACTTTCTTGCATCAGAAACGTCTCAGAACATACTACTTCAGGATACCGCCTTAGATACTTTCATCATACCGCGTTGAAGGCTTCTTCTTAATATACAGAATGTCAGCGATAGTTTTGGCAGTATGCGAAAGCAATATAGAATTTATAAAAAATGACGATAAATTGGTGTTATTCGATATATTGTTTTAATAAAAGAAAATGATCATCAGGAAAGATGTTACCCCAGATTAAGGGAAGATCTACAGTTAACGTTTAAAAGACGCCCGCATACATATGTTTTAAAAATGTCCATTCCTCTTCGGGAAGATCATAAGCAAAACCATAGATTAACTAGATAATATTAGCAATCCAAAGTACTACTATAGAGTGATATCCACCAGCCAGCCATTTCCTACTATAGAGTGATATCTACCAGCCATTTTCTATAGCATGATATCTACCGATCTGTTTCTGCCCATATAATGCAGTTTAATACTTTGTAACATAGAATGAAAGAAAAAAAAAGAAGGAACAAGAAAACCAAGTTTATTAGAAGGAATTTCATGATCTCAAACTGTTTTGCAATGGTTTGACAAATATATGTTACACAATTGGACGCAAAATAAAACTCTAGTCTATTTACTGTTTATAAACTGTTCTTATAAATTTGAGAAAAAAAAGCAATTATGACGTCATCATTCTTTCTGAGGAGTTTCCAGCAATATACATCTAAATGAGACTGAAAATGTTGGATTGGTACTCCTCCCTTTCTTTCACAAGAAAGTGAATTTAGGCATCAGACCACGAACGCTCAGTGCCTTGTATGTGCGCTCCTGAAGTTTGGTTTACATACACTGTAAAAAAATTTCCGTAAGAAAAAAACGGTACAAATCCTGGAATATATGTTGACAGGCATTTGCCGTTTTAGAAGATATAATGACGTAAAGGAGGAATACTACGGTCACCAACCCGTAAAAGATAATAATAAAGTAGGGTAAAAATTACGGTCGCCTGTATTTTACTGAAATATGACTGAAAACAGTATATTTTTACGGAGAATTTCCGATAAAAATTACGATTATTTTAACAGTGTGCTTGCGTTGGTGGTTGACTGTTTTGTGCTGATAGCCAATATTACTTAAGGATGAGTAGCTTGGTCACTCCTCCGAACAAATCACAGACCCAAGTTTACATTCACGTTCCTCAATTTCTCTCTTTCTCTTCGTTGTACATAAAAGTACCGGCAATCAAGACCGTTTTTCAGACCAAACACCCAGGGCCCATCGATACGGGCTCCATGATTCTTCTCATTACTGTTTATAAACTATATACTAACCATTCTGCTTTTGCATCTAGGGTTATGGCTTAGCAAGTAATACACACACACACACACACATATATATATATATATATATATATATATATATATATATATATATATATATATATATATATATAAATGAAAAAGCCTTTGATAGTGTGCACTGGCCAATTTTGTGGGGAGTCCTGCATTATTATGGAATTCCTCTTATAACTATGTAAATTTGACTAAATCTGTTCATGAGCATAGAAAGTGCAAAATTAATGTTAGTGGAGTCCTATAAACAGTTGGGAATGGCGGAGAAGGATTGGTAACAAGAAATTAGCTGATGACGATATCATTATTAAGGGAACACCACAGGACGTGCAAAGCGTGCTTACCAGAATGCATGAAATATCACATAAGGTTGGGCTTAAGATAAATAGAAGAAAGACAAATGATATGAGCAGAATATGCAATGGAAGATGAAATATTATTGGAAGGAAAAAGGATTAATGTGGTGGAATCATTTAAATATCTGAACTATGATCTCTAATACAGGATCTTTAGAATTTGAGCTTAATGAAAAGACCAAATTAGACAATGGCTAGGATAAGTAAAATTTGAAATCAAATCGCCTGGAATTGCAAATAAAAATCAGGCTATATATCAGTTTGGTGATATCGATGTTACTGTATGGACAGGAGTCGTGGTATGACAATGAAACAATATCCAACGGATTTTGTAGATTTGAGAACAAAGTCCTTAGAAGGATATTGGGAATTAAATGGCAGGACAGGATTAGCAATGGAATGCTATAGATTACTCTAGTGCCTCATGTGGACGAGATCATGATGAGGGGTAGATGGATATGGTTTGGGCATGCTCTTCTCACTCCCCAAGAGAGATTAGTTCACCAAAATTTAAACTTGGCTCCACAAGGCATTAGAAGAGTTCGAAAACCCAGGCCTAGATGGCTAAGAGCTATGAAGTGCAATGATGAGGGGAGAAGTATTGATTTAAAAGCTAAAGATAGACACGACTGGCGAAATCTAACCGAGGCCATTTTGCGTCAATAGGCATAGGATGAGATAATACATTAGTAGTATTGTATATATGTGTATGTATATATATATATATATATATATATATATATATATATATATATATATATATATTTATGTATATATATATATATATATATATATATATATATATATATATATATATATATATATATATATATATATATATATATATATATATATATATATATATATATATATATATATATCCATTGTGTATCATACCTCCGTAGGCAAAACCAATTCTGACCTTCTAGTAGAGGGATTAAGCTGGTAGAGAAGTCCTTCTCTTGGATTTTAATATAAACTCTCTCTCTCTCTCTCTCTCTCTCTCTCTCTCTCTCTCTCTCTCTCTCTCTCTCTCTCTCTCTCACATTTTTTAATGTACAGAATCGAAATTTTCTCATTGAAAACTAAATTCTTTAAAATTCAGTACAAATACCCAACACCACGATTTAACACTTCTTATAAGAAGCAGATGTGTCTACATTAGGTATTATTGAAACATGTTTCCAGGCAGTATGTTGTTTACAAAGACCACTAGCAATAAGTTTACACCTCATTAAAAATAGAAAATCTCTGATTTACTTCTTTGTTCCTTTCAGGTAACAGGACGGAAGCAGGTACCAAAGATCTCTACGCCCAACTCCCTTGTCGCTTACTCTGCAGCGGCGTCCGCCCGCCTTATCATCAACTTTTGCTTGCCAGTTCTCCACGATTACTTCATGGCTGAACAACTCGACGTCTTTTACGCCAAGTTCGTGTCGCAGGAGAAGGCCAGATTAGGGATCCAGACTTATGAACCCAAGTTTGAGGTCGCCAAAACTACAGAGAGTTTGGTGGTAAGTGATTATCATGTGACATTATCTAGTCCATATTGAAGGCTATTTGAATAATATAGGAGTTATGTTTGGGATCAATATCAAAGCTGTTGAGAGACTTAATATATTTTTTGCTTTTAATATGCTTACTCCTTAGTCAGTTCAGTATCACAAACTTTAATCAGCCTATAAAAATATCAATTAGAGCGAGAATATGACTAATTTCTGTGAATGATCTAATCCTGTAGTTTTTCCATTGACAGGCACACATCAAATTCATGAAGGATTATTACTGGTCTGACAGTGTCCTCTGTCCTCCACATTACAAGAACGTCCGCTCTTTGATTAGTAAAGAAATCGTGAAGACGCTCAATTCAGAAGAATTAAAAAAGGATTTTGAGGTGGTGTCCCCATTGTGCAAATTTGTCATCCAGCTGTTGTTTTGCTATGACGTCGGTGACTTCGCAACGGGTACAGTTGAGGTATGTCTTTCTCTCATTAGTTAACAATGATGACAAATCACGATGCACTGGTAAATGAAGAGACAAAGATATCACTCTTGCCTAAATTTTTTTGAAGGCACCTGAATTTTGATTCATATGTTGACATGTAAACTTCGAACTTATTACTAATTTAACAGTTTAAATAAATTTTCTAAATGTTTCAGTATCTCTATAAACTTTGTTTATATAATGGTTTGAAGTGCTATATAACCCACAAATTTAGGTCATGCAATTTTAAATGGAGAATCGTATGTTAAGGACATGGTTAGGAGGCTTGAGTAAGCCATCCTAATTTATTGCTTGGTTAGAAATGCTGTCTAAACCTTTTGCTTTTCACAGGTACCCCAATCAGCGTGCCATCCTCTTTCGATGTTACTACAAGGTCTCGTTCCTTTTCGCATGTCGTTTTTGGACACCAGGTCCTTGGAATTCGGCCTCATCTCCCCTCACGAGGTATTATTTGCAAACGCTCCGGACCTAGAGAAGATTTTCGTACGGGACCCCTTCATGGGAAAAAAGGGCCTAACTTTGATTGCGCAGATATGCAGCGAGAGACTCACTGAGATAGGAATAGAGAGGCAGGGCCACTACACCCATAGAAGTGACTTGTTCGAGTTTTTATTCAAGGGCAAATCCGAAAGGGACTTCACTTGGAATGATTATAGATATCCTCCGATGGGCAGAGAGATCACATTTCCAATTCTGAAAAGGATGTTCATCCGCTGCTCTACGAGAACCGAATGCTTCCACCAGATCGGACACGCAGTGAGGAAGTATTATACAAACTTGGTGGTTAATGAAGTCGACGAACCAGACTTCCACACATTCTGTAACATGCCTTTGGGTGATGATCTCAGTGGCCTCCTTATGTACAACTTGATAAGACACTTTGCTCCCTTGGTACATGCCAGTCCAGTGCTCAGGAGGCATTCTGTTAAGTTCTTGAATTACGACACGTACTGCAACGTAAAAGTCGTGAAGCTCGGTGGTCCATCTTCCTGGTTTGTGCAAAACAGAATTGAACCTTACCTGACACGTTCTTATGGCAACTTTGATGGGCTGAAGTTATTCATTTATCCAGATGTAACATACCATTACGGCCCAGTGGCAACCCAACACTTGCATCGGAATTTGGAACTAGGGCTGCAAGGAGGAAGACAAGGATTCTCGCTTCTTCTATCAAACGTGGGTAAGACCCTCTTGATCCTCATGGTTCAAGTGACCTTGGCGACAGACCTGAGAGAAGGCCTGCATTGCTTGAACTTGTGCCCTGTTTTGAGGGAATTTACCCTCAACTTCAATGCTGTTTATTTGACTGATATATCACCCTTTCTCGAAGTGGATATCAACACTCTCCCGGAACTAACAAAGATCGTGTTTCATGGGGAGCTACAAATGAACTCTGTCAGAGTGAATACGTTATTAAGGAAGATCATCAAAGCAGCTCCCAACGTTCGGTATCTAAAGCTTTCAGGTGGTGTAACGAAGGATATTCATCTTATGAGCACCGACTGCTTCAAGGGCATAGAGACTCTTCACCTAAGAAATGTGCTAATAACAAAGAACTATGCAGACCATCTCAAGGGAGTTCTCCAGAGGTGTCCGGATGTGAGAGAACTCGTCTTGGAAAAAGTGAACGATGCCGAGGGATGGCTCAAGCGAGTAAATAAAACTACAGCCTTGTCAGTCCGTTATGTTCCAGAGTGCCGTTTTTTGGAAGAGCTCTAGCGAGGGAGCTTTAGATAGTGCTACTCATTATTGTTTTTTTTTATTTTATTTTTCTAAGTGATGAGCATAGGTCATTTTAAAAATGGTTGGAAAAGCAAAGCCGTAGTGCTTTGTCTTCATTTATAGCTGGAGTGAATCTTTTTTTTTCTTTAGATATTCATGTGTGAATCTAGTCCAAAAGGCTATAGCCTTGCATTACAAACATCAGTTGAAATATACGATTTTAAGAAGATAATCGATATTATTTCTATAAATAAAGTGTTTAGAAGAACCAATCCCTTGATCATCTTCATTATCATTGTTATGTCATACTTGTTACTAAGGTATGAATGATTACTTAAAAAAGAGTTTGATCTTTTTGTACAAACTGAAATTAAATAATTTGGAATTTAATAATTCTAATTTTTGTACGATTTCTTACAATTTAGAATTAAATCATTTAGATATTTTGTTCTATTGTACAATTTGCAGTTGAATAAAATGTTCATTAATAAAATTTTGAATTGAAAGATTTAAATCTTGTAATTTTATTTTTATTTCTTATACAATGTTCACTGATAGGCATGAAATAAAAATGTCAATTTTATTAGCTGTACATCATTTGCCTATAGATGAGCAAAATTCTGTTACGAAGTATGGAAAAGAATCCGGAAAGTAAAGAAAATTCAGTTTACTGACGAATGTGAATTGTGTTTTTTTATTTTTTTTTGCCAAGCACATTAACCTATTCTGCAAGAGCAGTTAAAATCCTTTAACAATGGCAGTGCCTTCGTCAAGTATAATTGTAATTGTTTTCATTACTAAATGCTCTCTGTGAATCGAGCGATAATGTTTCTTTCTTTATCTTTCTTTTGATGGCTGCTTTTCCGGTCCCATAAAGCAGGGGAACCCCACTCTCTACAGGACCTCCACTGTCGTTTTACCTTATTCCTTCAGAGTATTTAACGTTTCATGTCTCGTATTCTTCATTTACTGTTAAATCGTCACTGTCAAAAGACTAATGGAGTAAGAAAGTTTTCAATTTCCTCTTGAAAGCCTTAATGTCTTCAATCATTCAAATGTTTCGTGGGAGCTTATTATATAGTCTCGGGGCCGCATATTTAAAGGCCTGTAGCCTAAAGTAGACATAAATCTAGGTTCCAACAGTGAATGGGGTACATCTCATCACCGCCAACTCATCGCCGCCTACTCATCCCCGGCCCAACTCATCCCTGGCCCAACTCATTCCCGGCAGTGATTAATGAAATTCAGTAAATATTAAAAACACCTTTATTCAGAATCAAGTATGACTCTTTCATGACACTAAAAATAAATGAACACCATTTAATTAAAGACAAAAAATCCATGCAAATATAGAAAAGAAAAATTATTTTATATTATGAGAAATGCCTCTTAAATATTCAATGGGAGTCCTTTCATTGAAATTTTGGACAATTCTAAGAATGCGGGAATCAGTATCCCCGTACTTTTTTAATTTGGCGGGTGGTGAACTGCCTGCTATAAGTGATTCCAAATAAAAATCTCTACCTTTCTGAACTTTTTTAAGTGCATTTATGAATTTCCAGAGTGTAGGATGTTCTATTCCTAATTCCATTTGTAATCTTCTGTTCACTCCTTCTGCATGGTTGTTTGTTTTATCTTCATGATTCAAAGTTCGAAAATACAAATTCCACATTTCCAATGGAAAGAGTGGTGCACGTCTGCTATTTCCACGTCTGTTTAACCAACCTATATAATTGTCTTCAAGCCAGTTCAAGATTGGCACATACTCTGGGGATAATTCATCAGCTAAGACATCAATATATGAATCAATATGATTGACAGGTACAAATGCAAGCGACAGTATCATCTTTACTTGTAAAGAAAACTGGCTATCGTTATTATAGCGAGAACTTAGACCCAAAGCCGCAATGTGTTTTTTCATGTTTTGGCTAAGGTGAAAGAAGCACCCTTTTAGTTCAACTTGTGGAAAATTTTCCTTGATTGCCAAAAATGCTGCTATTTCAAAATCACATACAACCGACTTCGGGTTTATTGTTGGTTGACATTCTTTTATCATTTTAAATAGCCTTGAATATGTAACTTTCCGTTTGTTAGGTAATAGAGCATAAAGCACTGGAATGACACCTCTGATTGTTTGAACCATTACAATATACACCTGAGAAAATAGCGTGGGAGCAATCTTAAACGTTCCGTCTACATACCAAACTTCTGCTGATACTAAATGTTGCAACCAACTTCTCATTCCAAATGGCAAAATTCTATCTTCACTGGGACCACTGTCTTTTAATAAAAAAATCTTCCCTCTGGTTTGGCTCTGTTTCGTAGGTCGAATATTCATCAGGGATTGCTAAATGATTTAGGTCAACTGGATTTGGCGGAGAGGCACTAATCTGATTCCGTTTCCGACGAATAGTTTTCTTTAGAGCCGACGAATTCGGGAGTGATCCTTGCACCGCTTGGGGAACATTACATAAAACTTCATTAATCACAACACTTGGGTTTTCCATCGTCTCTTCAGCTGTGGTTTTAATTTTTGTAGTTGTCCTTTCTACTTCTACTTTTATCGGTGAAGAGTCATGGGTGAGTATTCAAGACTTTAACTACGTTTCCAAATCTTGTGTGTATTCTCGCTTTACACCTGCCGAGCTGATCACATTTCCAGAACATCAAATTGCTGTCCGTTTTGCTGAATTTGTCGAAAATGAACAAATAGCCATCATGAGAAAATTTCGCTTTGCCTCTCTGACTTAAAATTGTCTCCATTGTAATGGGTTTACTGAAAGAATGTAAAACTGAAAGTGATATATCGAAAGGTTAATAATTACTAACATTTTGTTGACACACATCTAATTTCATACTTGGGTACTTTTTGTTTGTAATTGGTAATTGAGTAATTGTGGTCATGCATTGAAAGGTTAAAAATTACTAACGTTTTTGTTGACAAACTTTGATTTCATAGTTCGGCATTTTTGTTTACAAATAGTAGGATTGGTAATTGAGTAACTGTTGTTTCGTTTTTATGAGTTGGGCTGGGGATGAGCTGGGCGGAGATAAGTTGGGCCGGAGATGAGTTGGCTGGCGATGAGATGGCGGCGATGAGTTGTCCATTTCGCCAACAGTTTGAAGCCATCTATAACTTTTCTCGTGTCGACACGATTTGTTGGCTGCGCAATATGTAGCAATTATCTTAAGTATTTTGGACGCCCGGTTCTGATAACTTGGTGGGTTATTGTACATATTTTAAATTCAATCCGCGCTTTAATCGGCAGCCAGTGTAAATCAAGTAGTATAGGGGTGATCCCTTCTCTAGGTGGGACGCCTTTTATCAGTCTTGCTCCTCTGTTTATTATATTTTGTAATTTCTTAAGTTGCTCTTTTGGTGAATTGTAACAGATAGAGTTGCAATTGTCAATCCTGGTAATAACACAGTTTATCACAAGTTTCTTTACAGAATTTTCGTCTAGGTACTTTTTTTTTTTTATAAACGCAATATTTCTTTGATGATAGCCATCAGTTTTATTACATTATTTATTTGGGCATTTAGAGATAGGTTGCAGTCAAGAAATACACCTAGATCTCGAACTTTACTAGATATCGGCACCGAGTCATTATTTATGTTCATTTGAATATCACCTAAGTTTCTCACGCTGTTTCTCTTGCCCACCACCATGAATTCAGTTTTGTTCTCATTTAATTTTAGTTGTTTAAATGTCATCCATTCTCTAACACTATCAAGGATTTGGTTTAGAGTTTCAGTAATGTCATTTATATCATTTATGGCGAACTAAAATTGTGTGTCATCTGTAAATAGTTTAAGCTTTACGCCATGCCTTTGTAATATTTTCGATAGACCAATTGTATAGATGCAGAATAAGATTGGGCCAAGTAAACTCCCCGGGGGTACCACTTTGTTTAAGGGTGCATATGATGAATAAGAGTTTCCAATTTGTACACAGCAATTTCTAGCAACTAAGTAGTCTTTTAGGTATTCGAAGGCTTGATCTTCAACGCCGATGGACCGTAGATCATTTAGTAGCAGTTCATGTACCACTGTATCAAAAGCAGCACTGAGATCGAGCAGAAGAGTTTATTACTTCAACAAATTTTAACAGTTTTAAAGAAGATAAATTCTCTGCTTTTACTAAAAGATATTTAGTCTTGTATAAACTTTAACAATATCAGTCTGACCTTTTTGAATTGTATACATGGCCGAGGACTATGAAGCGTGAAGTAGGAGAGGACGATTGGAGAAGTGTTGATTTGAAAGCTCAAGATAGAGATGACTGGCCAAATCTGACTGAGGCCCTTTGCGTCAATAGGCATAGGAGGAGATTATGACAATTAAATCTAAGGCAGTGTTACTTATTAATGAATAATCAATCAATTTACAGACTGGAATCATATATATATATATATATATATATATATATATATATATATATATATATATAAAGTGTTGTTTCTTGGATGTGCATTTAAGAGGACAGTGAAAGCCTTTTATTATAGATCAAGCCCATTTCATGATGGGACGGGCCCTTGTCAAGAAAGGTCTCCTGAGACCCTAGGTGTTCGTTCGTCGCACGTTCGGATTTCCCGGCATTTACAGCTGAGCGGCGGGGGGCTCTTGACGAGAGCGCAACTCCTAACACAATCTTAGTCGAAAGCAGCAGTAGCAGCTGCTTTTATATTTGACCCGAAGGTCATATATCTATGGTTTGAGACACCTTCATCGCCGATTAGAATCCAACTACAGTACTACATTGGATCCTTCTCTCTGGTTACGGTTCTTTCCCTTTGCCTACTTATACACCAAATAGTCTGGCCTATTTTTTACAGATTCTCCTCTGTCCTCATACACCTGACAACACTACCAACAATTCTTCTTCACCCAAGGGGTTCACTACTGCACTGCAATGGTTCAGTGCTACTATCCTCTTGGTAAGGGTAGAAGAGACTCTTTAGCTACGGTAAGCAGCTCTTCTAGGAGAAGGACACTCCAAAATCAAACCATTGTTCTCTAGTTTTGGATAGTGCCATAGCCTCTGTACCTTGGTCTTCCACTGTCTTGGGTTAGAGTTCTCTTGCTTGAGGGTACACTCGGGCACTCTATTCTATCTAATCTCTCTTCCTCTTGTTTTGTTAAAGTTTTTATAGTTTATATAGGAAATATTTATTTTAATGTTGTTACTGTTCCTAATATTTTATTTTTCCTAGTTTCCTTTCCTCACTGGGCTATTTTCCCTGTTGGGGCCCCTGGGCTTATAGCATCCTGCTTTTCCAACTAGGGTTGTAGCTTAGCAAATAATAATAATAACTCCTCTTAAGAAGGTCAGGTCAACTGACCTGACCTTTTATCCCAAAATTATCGTCTAATTGTGAATCCCTCTCAGGATAAAAGTTAGAAGAGGATTGGCTTTTCTGAAATGGCAAAACTATACTAAATAAATTGTACTTATACTTTTTATGGTCCTATTACAATTCACTAAAATTTCTAAACAAAAGCTTATATTTTACTTGGATCTTAGAAAAGTAGATTTTTTTGCCTATGCATATCAAATATACCTTTATGAATATGCATAAGTTTGGATTGATATAAAACAAATTATCTTTATTTTACTCAGTACACGCAATTGATGCTATTGACATTGAAGCCTATACACTTCCCATATAAAGAAGACTCGCCTCATTGATATTAGCTAGATGACCTATAGGACACAGTGGGAGGTGATATATATAATTATATATCCACCTATTTACACACACACACATATATATATATATATATATATATATATATATATATATATATATATACTAATTTACATTATATATATATATATATATATATATATATATATACTTATTCCATGGCACCATATATGTTTTTCTTCTTAATGTTATAGAACTGTGAGATGAGCTAACATTGTCTTGATATGATAATTGATAGTCATGGACAGCAGATGGCATTAAGTTTCGGTGAAAAAAAAATTCGAAGCTTTGATATTCGAAATTAGCTAAAAACCATTACACTTTGTTTTTAGACCACTTTCCCTGAGTTACTAATGGAGGTCTTTTTCTATTTTCTAAATTTTCGAAATCAAACTATTAAATGTAGATTTTAGAAACATAGTTATTTGATATTAATTTCATTTTCGTTTACACTAAACATTGAAGTATACTATATAACTTAAATAATGTGTAATGTTATTATCTGATTTTTAATAATTTATCACCAATCTTAATTACATATTTTCTAATAACAACATTATACGCAAAATTTATAAGAACTTAATTATATTGGAGGAATTTTTTTTTCATATTTTAAGTAAAAGTAAATTAAGGATGTGTGCCTTTTATGGAAAGTAAATCTCATTTACTTATAGAACTTATAAAGGATTCACTGGGTCGGTTAAGTTTAAAATCGTAGGTAGATTTGGTACCTTAATCTGCTCTAAAGGTCTCACCGACTATAGATTGGAATAACATGACCTTGGGGGCATATATTAAAGACAGCTGCTACTTCAGCCACCTGGCATTTGAATCGATAACATCCAAAAAAACATTCTTAAATCTGTCAAAGATGGTTATTTTGGTGTCTTTTTGTAATGTATAACAATGATTCTATTGTGAAACTCGATTAACTTTATTTCAGTGGAAGACGTCATATTAGCTCTCACAAATGTAAAGCAAAGAACTCACAAAAGTACTGGAATGCATTTAGAGTGTAGATTAAATTCCCTGTCCGTTTAGTACTTCAGTTATTTTGTTGTTATTCTTAAATAGTTTATTCTTTACGTAGCTTTTTTTTATCGGTATTAGATTGCATTCTGCTTTTTCAGTTATGGTTTAGCCTAGTAACACACACACACACACACACACACACACACACACACACACACACACACATATATATATATATATATATATATATATATATATATATATATATATATATATATATTAATTTCGAATGTCTTTGGTTCCTTAGCAAAGGAAAATGTCTTAAATATTGCGCATTATATTCTTTGGTGGAATGTTTTTAGAACATATCCCGCATACTTCATCATCAGTGTTAAACTCAAAACTTTTTCAAAATGTCATTTCCTTTGACAGTGATTGTAGGTGACCACGTGATACTGAACACGTATGATATATGTTTCCCATGGCAAAATAACTATCCCTTTTATGCATGGTTTTAAACAAGGCTGTGAGAATAAGATGTTGAACAAAATAACATTATATATATATATATATATATATATATATGTATATATATATATAAATATATATATATATATATATATATATATATATATATATATGTATATATACATATATGTGTATATATAAATATAAATATATATGTATATATATATAAATATAATTATATATATGTATATATATAAATATAAATATATATGTATATATGTATGTATGTATGTATGCATATATATGAATATACATACATACATATATATATATATATATATATATATATATATATATATATATATATATATATATATATATATAAGATTATGAGGGTGGCATAGATATAGGAGGGACAAATATATCTAACATGAGATATGCAGAGGACATAGTGCTTTTAGCAGAAACTAGGGAGGAACTTCAGAGAGTGTTGAGAATGGTGGAGGAGCAGTGCAGTAGGTATGAATTAGTGATAAATAGAGAGAAAACCAAAAGTATGAAAATTGGACGACAGAGAGAGGCCTTAAAAATACAGCTATCAGAGGGAGAAGTGGAACAAGTCAACGAGTTTAGATATTTGGGTTTTTCACAGCAGATGGAAAAATGGAAAGAATAATTCAAGACCGAATATCAAGTGGCCAGAAAGCATTTGGAAGGCTAAGAAGAGTCTGGAACGATAGAAATATATCCATTAATTTAAAATTTTGACTATTAAGAGCAATAGTAATCCCCACTGTGATATACGGTGCTGAATGCTGGGTTCTGAAGAAGAGAGAAGAGAAAATGTTATTAGCCTTTGAAATGAAATGTCTGAGAAGAATCTGTGGTGTAAGATGGGAGGACAGAATTACGAACGAGAAAGTGAGAGAAATGGCTGGTGTTGAGGACACAATTCTGATTAGAGTGGAGTATATTTAGAGATGGTTTGGGCATGTACAGAGGATGGAACAGGACAGATGGCCAAAGATAGTGCTGTATGGATGAGTGGCCGGAAATAGACCGAGAGGACGACCAAGAGATTCATGGGCGAAAACCTTTAAGAAAGCAAATAGGGGCGAGACATTTCAGCAACTGACACAGATGGCATTAGATAGGAATATCTGGAGAGAATGGCGACATCAGATGCAGGACCCAACCCGGAGAATTCCGGACGGGATTTAGTGAGAGAGTGATATATATATATATATATATATATATATATATATATATATATATATATATATATATATATATATATATATATATATATATACGTATATATATGTAGTTATATATTTCTGTTAATAATAATAGTAATAATAATAATTATAATAATTATTATTCATAAACACCATTTATACATTCTAATTATATAGACCCTTACACAATATTTTTCATAGTATTTGTTTGTTGGATGATAGTCAAATTTCCTGTTAAATAAAAATTAAATTAAAAATTCGTAAAAACAGTTTAGTGTGTAGATAACTTTGCTCTGATGTGAGTATGTAAGTTCTCTGTACTTAGCAACGAGAGATAGGATTCATATTTAACGGGAATTAGCAGGAAGGTTGGCAAGGGATAGAAAAGTGCTCTAAGGAGCGAACTCGGAGCCCACTGGCGGCGGTGCCAGTTCTCTTGGGTCATTTTTAAACCACACCTGGCTTGACCGCCTTAATCTATGGGCGAGCCAAGGAAAGGAGAAAAGGGTCAGCTAATAAGTCATTCACCCGGATTTGAACGGTCTAAGAATATAATCCTTTGATTTGATTCTCTCTCTCTAAATTGCTTCCTTCGCTCTTTTTGTTTTCAACCACGTGGTAACAAGTTGAAACTCTCATGTATAACAAAGAGGAAAATTGTTATAAAAAGGTTATCACACTAACAGAAATAATTTTAATTTTGATACCAAATAAATTCATTTCTCAATTCTGATTGATTATTAAAAGACAGGATTCTTTAATAGGATTTGATTAACTAAGTTGAGTATAATATAATTACATTGGTGATTGTACTGTTTTAGAATTCATCTAATCAATGGACAAAAAGTTTTTACAACAGAGGTTCAGTTAGCAAACGTGGTTATTCAATGAATTCGTTAAGACAGACGTCCTTTTTCTTGTCTTCTGTACCAACCGTGTTTCACACAATTGTACATAATTCCTTTTGTATATTTAAAAAAAAAAAAAAATATACAAAAGGAATTATGTACAATTGTGTGAAACACGGTTGGTACACTTCCTTTATGTTATCAATATACTTCATAGCCTTGACCCAATTTTCCTTGCAAATACGAAACAAAGTCGTTTTTGATATGTTGGTTGCATCTGTGACACGTATTTTCATTCTCATTTAATAATAATAATATATAAAAAAAAAAAAAAAAAAAAAAAAACTGGACATTGTATGCCATTTTCTTTATTGTGGGTGAAAAACACGACGCAGGGAACTTTCCATAGTATTAATGTATGCCATATCTCCTGGTTTGTCATTTTCCTTCCCTTCTCTTCGTGAAGCGAAGGCATCAGGATTAAGAAGAATCGGCAAGGCCGCAAATGAGCTTGAAGTTTGCTCGTAAAATGGTTCTACTATAACAATATCTATTTGATTCATAAAGTTATACCGATTGTTTAATTGTTTTTAAACATCTATAGACTATACAGATCACTGAAAATGATTTTAAGAAATATTATTATCATGAAAATTATTTTCAAAGAATATTTTTCCGTCTATTCAGATATTATTATACTAAAAGTATTCTGCAAGTAACCATTTAATGAAGGTAAAGCCAAAGGATACGTTGGCCGGTGGGGAGGAATTTTGGGGATGGTGAAAATCCCGAGTTTTCTAATCCTCCCAAGGTCATGGTCTCCACCCTAGGTAGGATTAAGATTTTCCTTCTAAGTCTTCACCCCGCCCCAAAGGATTAGAAGGAACCTTTCTTTGTGTCCTTACCCTGGATGACCTCTCTCAGTCACAGGGACTTCTCAAAAGAGAATCATCTTGTGAGGTCAAAGGTCACGTTTCTTATACTGTAGTTCAAGTGTTTCTTCAAGTCTACAGAGAGGACTAAAGCAAAGATGGCGTCTCGTGTAAGTACCATCATAGTTATTACAATTTTTTGCCGATTATGAACCATCGCTTGCTATTCATTTTACCGGTAACAATGATTTCATCGTGTATGTACGTGTGACATCTTCGAAGGTTTACCAAAATAACATAATATACCCATTGTATTTCATAAATTAATGTTCTACCGATCTACTATAATATATTTGCTCTTGACTTTTAAAATGTCTCTATTAGACACGAAGGTTAATATTAAACGCGATATCTAACACATCCCTTTGGAGACTGTTTGTAGTCCAATAATTAATCTGGCGATGTCTTAAATTTGTTTAGTAGCTATAAATGATCTAGATTTATGTCTGGGGTCTGTCTATGTCAACACATCTAGGGCCAACTTAGCTTGTTTACTCCCGAGTTTAGTTTCATAAATAGTTTTTCGTGATAATTTTTAAGGTTTCACGGTTTTGAGAATTTCTTTAGTTTATATAAATTTCACCAGCATACGATAATTTGAAGAATTGGATTAGATGAAAACATTTTCAAAATTACCTCGGAAAAGTGGTCATAACTTGTATTAACCATCTTTTGGTCAGGGTTTGTGAACGTTTTATACCTTTGATTGCCTGGCGTGACTCTTCTGCAATTAGAAAATACAATTCTCCTTTATATTTATATAAGAAATCCAATTTATTTAAAATATTTTACGTAAAGGAAGGGTCACGGGATTTCTTTAGTTTTTACTTTTCTCAGATTACAAGGGGTAACTTTGTTTGGACGAATATTGACAAATTACCGAAAACTTTAAAACAATTACCTTTACTAGTCTGGAATTTGAAGGATATTTACCCAAAGTTCCAAAATAAACATTACACATTATACGAATTGATGTAATTTTGAAACATTTTAATCACTTCATTATGTATTGAAAGATTTATTTTGATTCCAGAATTAGACTGCATTAGGGATTTGATTTCCAAATATAAGGAGAATTTAATTAGCATTTGCCTCCTTTCAGTATAAGTCAATTTCAACAGTAGCGCTCTCTCGTATCAGCGCTAAAAATGTATCAAAGTATTCATCCTATCTCAGTATACCCAGTTGGAGACATTATACCGTTTTGAAGAGTTTCTGTTTATTATACAGAATGTCAACGGTAGTTTGGACCAATGTGAAAGCAATGAATATTTCATAAATAGCCTTTTCGATAAAAATTAAGATAACAATCATAACAATATAATAGATAAATAGTATTATTCGCCATATTGTAATATTAGAAAATATAATAATCATGGGAAAAATGTTTCCTCATATTTACAGGAGATTTATAATCAAGTTTGAAAGGACTCCTGTATACCAACGTTCGTGAAAATATATTTACTTCTTTGAGTGAAAATCACAAAAAATGCAGAGAAATATAACTTATTTAATCTACGTCTCGTAGATTAAATAAGTTATATTTCTCTGCATTTTTTCTTACGGGTTTACAGTAATTGCGTAAACTTAAAAGTTTGACATTTGTGTACCCCAAATATGTATTCTCTTGCCTACATATTTAGGTATATTTTGTTTACTTAAAGAAATAGGCTGATTACTTTAGCGAGTGTAACGTCTAGATGAAAACACCATCTCGTTTCGTGCATATGTATTGATGATTATTGCATGCATATATGATTGTACTCATGTATAGGTAGTTTTCAAAGTTTAATAATTGAAGAATTATGCATATTTTTGTATATAACATTTCGATGTGTATGTTATCAGATGTTATTAGCAAATTTCGTGTGTCATCAAGTTCCTGTCCTAGGAAAGGTTTGGAGTAAGATTATTATAATCTGAATAAATATAACTATGAAATTATGTCTCTTATCAACTATATCGTCAATATTAACTTACTATACCGGTATATATTTGCTTGGTAACTATGAAATAACTGAAATGAGAGCTTATTTGGCGAGAACATCGAATCAACATGTGTCCAAACCATGGTAGCAATTAAAACTATAATTAATGTATTTTATATAACTGAATATGGATATCTTGCCTAATTTCCCCAGCATTAACCTCAGTGATATGATGCTCAACTAAGTTAGTTAACGATATTGTTATAGAGCGATGCTTTATATAAAATATTTCCCCTTTTTATCAACATGTAGTCAGTAACTATGACAGAGAATCCTTAAAGATTCTTCCATGTAAATATTCTCAGCATTAGGTTATGCTTTTATGTTTGCAGTACTAAGCATTTTCTTACCTTATCTTTAGAAAAACACTCAACGAGACCAAAAAAAAAAAAAAATAAAAAGAATGAATACATCAAGCATAACCTTACGTAATGTAACCTAAGGATATAAGGTAATATGAAGCTGATTTGTAATTAAAAAATGATGATTGGCAGCCTACATATACACATGTGTTCCCTAAAATACTTTCTCTTAAATGCTGAATTGCTGCATATCAATTGTTGATATGCCGTCTCAAGAAACTTTTATGCTATTTGAGTCGTGAATTGTGTATGAATAAGGTTTTCCAACTTTTATCCGAAAACTTTCCTGTTAGATTGTTATATCAAATAACACAATAAGTAGGCCTATACTGTGTAATTATAATTTGGATTCATTTACGAAAAAAATATAATACTGATTAATCGATATTGAATTACCACATAACTATAAATTAGAATCGTCATAATAATATAATTTGGACCGAATGGGATTATATTTAACTTACGTTCATACATAATTTCCCCTGTTCTTTCACCACTGCAAACCCTTGGAGGAAAAATAATCCTCCTAGTGTAAACCGACCCCCCCCCCCCCAGCTCTAACAAGTACTCTACCGGAACAGCCAAATATGAACGTTTTCTATACATGAAATTCTGGAGTCTATAGATGTTGGGGGTTACAGTGGGGTACCGGAGGCGACATGATGTTATTTATATTTGACTGTACTCCAATCAACTCTTGCATTCATCACCTTCTTCAACACATCCACTCTAGCTGCTAATTCGTTTCTTACACCCGTTCTCACCTTATTACTTCGTTTCTAACCCTATCTAATCGAGATAAACCATTCATACTCCTCAAACACTTCATCTCGAACATGTTCAATTTCTGTTTCTCCGTCACTTTCATTTCCAATACCTCCAATCCATACATTGCAATTGGTACAGTCATTTCCTTAGACAGGACTCTTTACATTCATTCTTAACCCTCTATTCTTTACCACTACCTTCAGACCCCCAAACGCTTTACATCCTTCATTCACTCTCTGATGTGCATCTGCTTCCAATCCACCAATTGCAGCAACAACAGACCCAATGTATTTAAACTTATGTACTTCAAGTAACTGCATTTAACACGACATTCAACCCAGCACCACCCTCCCTCTTCCTTGCTCTTACCCGTATTAACTCTCAATTTCCTTCTCTTGCACATCCTCCCAAACTCTGTTACTAATCGACCCAATTTCTCCAAGTCTGCAACTAATAGAGTAACATCCGCAAACAACAACTGATTTGCTTCCCACTCTAATCAATCAGTTTCAATCCTCGATGAAGCACTCAATCATTCACAACTCCATCAACAAACAAATTGAACAACCATGGCGATATCACACATTCCTCCTCTAAAAGCATCCTCTTTTTTTATCCTTACTAATGGTAATTAGCATTTTATCATACACTTTTCCAATCACACTCAACATACTAATACCTATTGAATTGCAACTATCCTTTACATCTCCCTTACCTTTGTAAAGCAGGATCATATTTACACACACATACACCTAATCCACTGGTACTATTGACAATCTAAAACATAACATCGTACTCAACAATCTCAACATGCACTCAAGTAGTCTCGGTCCTCACACCATCCATACCAGGTGCTCTCTTTTTATATAGTGCTCTCTTTACTTTCTCTCTTACAACCTCTCTCTTTCTCATCTCCAATTAATGGCACCTCAACACACTGCAATAACAATTAAATCTGCCTCTCTATTATGACTTACTTTCAGCAACCTTTCAAAATATCCCGCCTGCCTTTTCTTTGCCTTCCCTCATTTAAAAAATCTTCCAGTATCATCTCTTCATTTTTTAATACACTCTTCTTTACTCAATTCACTTCTTTCTAAAACTTCTTATTCTCTTCATATCGGTGACCCAATCCCTGATCCCACCTCCAGTCAGCCTCTAAATTATTACTCTGCAGCCATTCATCATTTGTCTCCTTTCTCTTCCACTTCAATCTTCTTGTTATCTACACAGTCCATTAATGCCCTTTCTACCACTCTTCCATTTGGTACTCTTACACATGACTACTTGTCATGATCTATCTTCTCGACAAAACTACAACTTATCACCGGCTCTTGTTCAACACACATCTACCAGTCTCTCACCACTGTCATTTTCACCTGGCAAGCTATATTTCTCAATGATACCTACCTCTCCAGCACCAACTCTGCCATTCAAATCGCCCATTACAACTACGAAATTCCTTCTACCTAGTCCTTCTACACACCTAATTAATTCATCCCACTCTTCACTTTTCTTACAAACTGGCCCATAAAAAATAACAAAAGCCAAACATTCCCTATCCAATCTAACTCTTACCCACATTAACCTAGATGATATCTCTTTCCATTCCACTACTTCACCTGTCATCCATTCACTCATCAATAAATCCACACCATCTCTTGCTCTTCCTTTGTAAATCCCAGACGCTATCTGTCACTTCACCAGACGTCACTTTACCCATCCTTTTTATCTTTGTTCCACAAAAGGCCAATATATCCATCCTTTTATTTCAAAATATACCTCCAATCTCACATCTTTTACTCTCTATTGTACTATATCTATGCGTACATCGGCGTCAATGACCTTAGATGTCAGGATGCCAGTAAACTTTAATTCAATCAATCAGTCAATCAATCCACGCATATTTCAACACCACAAAACTAAGGTGCAGGAAGCAGTCACTATCCCCCAGCTCCTCTTCTTTGATATATCACTGGAAGTAACAATACAGTACCCTCGTCCTGTCCCTTTTAGTCGCCTCTTACATCACCAGGGATACGTTAGCGCTACTCTATTTGTTATTTTGCTGCTCAGCCTTTCTAGTTATAAAAAACAAAAAGAATAAAATATTCTTTCTTATTTGCTTCTTCCTTTCAGGCAACAGAACTGAACCAGGTATCAAAGATCTCTACACCCAAATCCCTAGTCAATTATTCCGCGACAGCATCCGCCCGCCATATCATCAACTACTGCTTGCCAGTTCTCCACGATTACTTCATGGCTGAACAGCTAGACATCTTTTACATAAATTTAATGTCTCAGAACAAGGCCAAGCTAGGGATCCAGATTTATAAACCTAAGTTTGATGTCTCCACGACAACAGAGAGTTTGGTGGTAAGTGATTATCATGTGATATTGTCTAGTCCAGATTGAAGGATATTTGGATGATATAGAAATTATGCTTCAGCTTAATACTGAGGTTGTTGATAGACTATTACTAAATTCTTTATTATTCATTCTTTCATTATTATTTTCAGCCTCTACTGATTATTCTGTTGTTCATTAACTTGTGCATATCAAACTTGAGAGCCTTTTCTTGTACTAATTTCAGGAAAATAATATGCTCACTCCTGTGTCAATTCGGAATCATAAGCTTTAATCAACTATAGAGAGAATAAAGTTAATTTCTGCTAATCATCTAATCATGTAATTTTTCCATTGACAGGCATACATCAAATTCATAAAAGATTACTACTGGTCTGACAGTATCCTCTGTCCTCCACACTACAAGAACATCCGCTCTTTGATCAGTAAAGAAATTGTGAAGGCACTTAACTCAGAAGAGTTAAGAAAGGATTTTGAGGTGGTGTCTCCATTGTGCAAATTTTTCATCCAGATGTTGTTTTGCTATGACGTCGGGGACTTCGCAACGGATACAGTTCAGGTATGTCTTTCTATCATCGACTATCAATGATGACAAGTCTGGTAAATTATGAGAACTAAGATGCCACTCTTGCCTCGTTTGTTTTAAAGAATACCTGAATTCAGATTATATGTTGGCTTGTTATACTTCGAAGTTATTACTAATAGCATTATTGTTATGAATGGATATATGCAAATACTGAAGGGAAGTCAAGGAATTTACAGATGATTTAACCGTTTAAATAAGTTTCTTGAATTATTAGTACTGTATTGATATAGGCTTCCAAGAATGTTAAGGACATGGTTAGGAGGGTTGATTAAGCCATTCTAAGTTATCGCTGTCTAAACCTTTGTCTTTTCACAGGTACCGCAATCAGCCTGCCGTTCTCTCTCAATGTTACTACAATATCTCGGTCCTTTTCACGTGTCGTTTTTGGACACCAGATCCTTGGATTTCACCCTCGTCTCTCCTTATGGGGTCTTGTTTGCCAACACTCCTGACCTGAAGAAGATTTTTGTACGGGAAATCTCCATGGGGAAGAAGGGCATGACTTTGATTGCACTGATGTGCAGCAAGAGACTCACCGAGATAGGAATCAAAAGGGAGGGCCATTGCTCCCGCAGAAGTAACTTGTTCGAGTTTTTTTTCAAAGGTGGATTGGAAAGGGACATCATTTGGGGAGCTTATAAGGATGCCCCGACGGGTGCCGAGATAACCTTTCCAAACCTGAAAAGGATATACATCTGCTGTGCTGAGGGAACCGAATACTTCCACGGGATCGAATACGCAATTAGGAAATTTTATACAAACTTGGTGATCAGCGGCATCGACAAACAGCACTTCCACACGTTCTGCAAAATGCCTTGCTGCGAGGATCTCAATGGCACCTTAATGTTGAGCATGACGAGAAACTTCATCCTCAGACACGCCAATCCATTGCTCAGGAGATGTTGTGTTAAATTCTTGAGCTATGACATGTACTGCAACATAAGAATCCTTGAGCTCAGCGGTTCATCCTCTTGGTTTGTGCAAAACAGAATCGAACCTTACCTGACAAGTTCTTTTGGCAACTTCGATGCTTTGGAGTTATTTATTCATCCAGATAATGGATACTATTACGAACCGATTGGTCAGCCAGTGGCAGCCCAATACTTGCACCGAAATTTTGAACATGGAATGCCAAGAGAAAGGCAAGGATTCTCACTTCTTCTATCAAATGTAGGCAAAACACTCTTGATGCTCGCAGTTCACGTGACCATGGCAATAGACATGAGAGAAGGCCTGCATTGCTTAAATTTGTGCCCCGTTTTGAGGGAATTTACCCTTTACTTTTATATTGTACATTTGGCTGATATATCGCCCTTGCTTGCAGTGGATATCAACCCTCTCCCAGAACTAACAAAGATTGTGTTGCATGGGGAGCTGCAAATGAACTCTGTCAGAGTTAATAAGCTATTGAGGAAGATCATCAAAGCAGCTCCCAACATTCGGTATCTTACTCTTTCAGGCGGTCTGGCTAGGGATATTCATTTTATGAACACCGACTGTTTCAAGGGCATAGAGAGTTTACATCTGAAAAATATTCCAGTAACCAAAAGCTATGCAATCCAACTCACGGGAGTCCTCCAGAGGTGTCCTGATGTGAGAGAACTCGTCTTGGAGAATGTGAACGATGCCGAGGGATGGCTCAAGCGAGTAGGTAAAACCACAGCCTTATCAGTACGCTATGTTCCAGAGTGCTGGTTTTTGGAAGAGCTCTAGCGAGGAAGCTTCACATGGTGCTGTTCATTATCTATTTCTTCTTTTTAAATGAAAGTATTTCTAAAATGGTTGGAATAGCAAAACTGCAATGCCTTGTCTTCATTTCTAGGTGAATTGGATCCTTTTTTTTTTTTTTTTTTTATAGATATTCGTGTGTGAATCAAGTCCCAAAAGCTAAAGCCTTGCATAGCAAGCATCTGTTGGACAGATTTTTTTTTTTTCATTTCATGGAAAGACGACAGATATAAGGTTTTAAGAAATGTACCATAATTGATATTAGAATTAATATTTTTGTAAGTATACTGTTTAAAAGCGCCAGGCGCTTCGGGGTTTCTTGTCAATATACTAGCTTGATCTTCCTTATAACCATTGTTATGCAATACCAGTTGGTAAGTTATTTCTATTGATAGATGTTTTGTAATTTGTAATTAGATTATTCGATTTTTTATGTAATTTTGTACATCTTGAAATGAAATAATTTGATCTTTTGCATAATTTGGAATTTAAGATGTGATATTTTGTACCATTTGGAATCAGATAATTTTATCTTTTGTACAATTTGAAGTAAATCATTCGTTATTTTTTTGCAATTTTGTAAAATTTAGAATTAGGTAATTTTCTTGCATGGGATTTTGTACAATTTGGAATTATATGTTATTATCTTAAGTGAAGTGTTGTACAATTTGTAATTTGTTCATTATATTTTTTGCGCAATTTTGTATAATTTGGAATTAAATATTTTGATCTGCGACATGAAAATGAATAATTTTATTTTTTGTACAGTGTTCATTAGTAGACATGAGATAAACTTGACAATTGTATGAGTTATATATCATTTGCCAATTCATGAGCAAAATCTATTTATAATGCTAGTCGAGAGAATAGTTCTGGTACCCAGTACGGAAAGGAATACGAAAAAAGAAAGAAAATTCAATTAAATGACAAACATGAATTGTTTATTTCAGCCAAGCATAATGTATGAAGTAGCCTTTGAAAATTGTCAGAGCTGCATTTTCTCTTAGATTCAACTTTACTTAAAAAAAGGGTTTAATTGATCCCTCAAAAAGTACGTTTATATTTAGGTGTCACAGAAAGGAACACAGATATGCAAGCGCGCGCAGATGGTTTATGAGGATTTGTTACTTGTCACGACTCCACTGCCTCCGTAGGGGCCTCCCACGTAAATATCTTAGTTAACATCTATATTCTTGTCTGATGCCTACTTTTCACTTAAGTCGTAGCAGTCAGTGATTAAGTGAGTTCTTAATTTCTCCCTAAACTCTGCAGACTTTCATTGTTCTTGATATTTTCTGGCAGCTTATTATAGATTCTTGGTGGACTTGTTGCAAACGCCCTAAAACCGATATTTGAATTACATCTCGGCTCATTCAATCTATGACGATCTACGCTATGTCTTGAAGTCATAGAAGTGTAAATATGAAAAGCATTTAATAATTCCTTTTTGTAATTTTGTTTTCCAAATTGAAGTGCATGGTACTCCTTGTCTTTACTGACAACCAATGTAAATCAATTAACACTGGTGTAATCCTTTCTCGTCGAGATAACCCTTTGATTAATCTGAGAGCTGTGTTCATGACATTTTAGAGTTTTTTCAATAAATTGTTGGGTAGTCCATAGTATAGTGAGTTACAATAATCCACCAAGAACATAATTCTGGACAAGCATTTTTATTGTTTTCTCATCCTGATGATAGCAATATTCTTCAGATGATATCCAGTTGCCCTTACTATATTATTAATCTGATCATGAAAAGACAGATGACAATCAATTAAGCCTCCTAGGTCTGTGACCCCATTTTTTCACTAACATGGTGGTTCCATACATTCGTAGAGTTGTGGTCGCAAGTCTTCTTAGATCATTCTTCTTTCCTATAAGTAAACATCCTGATTTGTCTTCATTCAGCTTCAGTTGTTTAGCTTCCATCCAGCTTTTAACGTCTCCCTCATTACACAGGGACACATAGAACTGAGTATCATCTGCAAACCATTTAAAATCAACTCCATGTGTTCTTCGCTGATGTGAGAGTTCAATAGTACAAATGCAAAATAAAACTGAACCTAATACACTTCATTGAGGAACTCCTCTTGTCAGGGGTTTAATAGATGAGAATGACTTTCCAATCTGCATACAATATGTTCTATTTAAGATAAATCTTTGAGTAAATCAGTGCATCTCTATCATTGACAATTGTTTTACAATCCCTAAGAAGGTATAAAGGGTATAAAGGCTGCTCAACATGAATGTACCACAGTATCAAAGGCAGCACTCAGATCTAACAAGATAAGAACTCCATAAATGCCTTCAATATGCGAGGATTTGCTATGTTCAGCAGCCTAATAAAGACCGAACGTATAAACGTTAAATTAAATTTTCGAGGGTTTGGTCCACCTACCTACCGTTAAAGGAACGCTCCAGCAACGTTCGGGCGGTGTGACCAGGCCTTTAGAAGGGGATATTCAACAACTGACAATATCCATGAAATATACCAGTTAATAAAAAAAATCAACATAGCATGACAAATTGCTAAGTATGGCAATTTTAGACTATAAGTGTTGGATCTTAAGCTAGGCACGATCAGGAAATGATAGTCAGCGTGGTTTCGTATCTTCATTGCAACTGATACACAGCGGAAGGAAATACAGATAGCCCGTGACGTAGACAATGACGTCACTTATGTGGGCTGCGCTTAGCCTAATCTTACATCTCCCTCCAAAAATATTACGAGGGTAATATTTTCAAAACTTTTAAATGACAATATCAAAAGCAGATATGACAAACGAAATGCTATACTCTCTTAATGAAAAACATCAGACATGTAAGGTAAATCATAATCGTAACAATTAATGGTAACATTAAGATGAGAGAGAGAGAGAGAGAGAGAGAGAGAGAGAGAGAGAGAGAGAGAGAGAGAGAGAGAGAGAGAGAACATTAACATAACCTCGAGTGACACAATAATTACATCAGCATTGCAAGATGTGCACTAAAATTGAGTCGTGAATGCAACACCAACCAAACTTAAAATCTCATACAAAATATAATTTTGCAAATATGAAATCAATGCATGTCTAAGTGCAGTAAAATAAAACAGAAGTTGCTTTCATTTTATAAATGCAGAATCAAAGCAGAGATAATTATACATAATTGTTCATCCAGACTGGGGTCTCTCTCTTCCTTGGAGGCCGTACCTTTGGCGCTGATGGAGGAAACTTAGGCTCATGACCTATGCAGACGAGGTGCCACTGGGGAAGTGGGCTATTTCTAGCCAGCCTGTAAGCCTGTCACAATATGCCATATACATGTGTCCTTCGAGCTGAAACAGGTCCATGACAGTCTGTTGGAACGGATACTCTTGGGCAGGGGTCATTTTCATGACTTCGGCAGGAAGTGATGGTGCGTGGGCGTCTCACGATGTACATCATGAACGATGATGCTGGAGGTCACCCTCGATGCCTGGCCAATAGACTGAATGTCTCGCTCTCCTCAACATTGTATCTAGGCCTTGATGTCCAGCATGGAGGTTGGCGGTTATCTAATGACAGAGCCCTTCGGGAATGACAAGGCAGATGCAGTTGTCATTGAAGCAGTATGTGACCAGGTTGCCAGATATAGAGAGACGTTCTCTGATGCCGTACAAGGGCCTCAAGCATGCAATTTCTTGAGATTTCTTTGGGTTCCAATCACTTGCAGTCACTCGAGCGACTAGTAGCTGATATGCTGGGTCGTCCAGGGTTGCCTCTTCAACAGTTTTCTCGTCTATAGTGCACTGCTCCTGTAGGTTTTCTGTGATTGCTGACACCATAGCAATCGTTAATTATTCGTTGAAGCTGACATCATGTCTATCTGGCGCTGTCCTCAGGCTAGGAAAATGAGAGAGGAAATCAGCAGTATGATTTCTCTTGCTTGGTAGGTATTTAACGCTGAAATTATACAATAATGTCTTAATCTAAACAGTCTGGGGTTAGTAATATCGCCGAGACTTCTATTGCCTAGTAACTTGACTAAAGGGCGGTGGTCCGTGACAATGGTTAAGTTCGGGCAGCCCAATAAAAATAACTGAGCCTTTTTTAAGCATCAGGCCACCGCAAGGGCTTCGCCCTCCACGGCTGTATACCCAGACTCGGCGGGCGTGAGGATCCGACTGCCACAAAGCGCTATTCTACAGCCATCTCTACAACAGAAGGGGGTTTTGACGGAGGTACAACTGCAATATTGTTGGAGGATGACGAAGCCCACCCCCTCTTTACTCCAGTCAGTGACTGCAACAGTCGGCCGCAGCTTAAGCGTAGTAGGTGAGGCCGTCCTTGGCCAACTTGCAGACGATGTCTTGCACTTGACTTAACTTTTCCTGAAGGTGCTCATCCCAAAAGACCTGTTTGCCCGAGGGCTTCTTCAGCAGGTCTCTAAAGTGGCTCATGATGGGTGCTGTTGTCAGGAAGGGGGTCACCTGATTGATAAAACCATACCATGACCTGATGTCGGATATTGTGGTCTTTTGGGCATAGAAAAACTTTTGATGGCAGATAAATAATCTTCTGAAGGCTTGTAGGAGTCCCAACCGACGTCGAATCCGACGAATTCCACATCTTTCTTGCAGAACTTGAATTTTTCTGGTTTCAAAGTGATGCCCTTGTATGCACAGACTGCGAGGAAGTCGTACACATGCCAAAAGGCGCTTTCTACGCTCGAATCATACAGAAGTGTGTCGTCCACACACTTAAACTTCCTGGGTACTTCTTCAATGGCATCATCGCAAAGGCGCGTATATGCGCCAGAGGCAGAACAATGTCCCATTGGTGTCCTTCAGTATTGATACCTGCCCCAAGGTGTGATGAATGTGGTTAAGGGTATGATTTCCTTGTTCAGTTCTACCCGGTGAAATCCCCAATAGGCGTCGGCCACAGTCTTGTATGAGCAAAGGGGAATGCTGGATACCATATCGAAGAGAGTAGGGGTATGGTGCATCTCCCTTCTACAACTTGCATTGAGTTTTTGGTAGTCGACCGTACGTCTTCGTTGCCCCGTTTTCTTGGCCACGACCACCATACATGAACACCATTCTGTGGGCTCTCCATGAGGAGCTCTTTGTAAGACCCCTCTCTTGACGTCCTCCTCCAACTGGGCTTTCACCTCCTTTTCCCAGTGCTTAGGTACTGACGCAGGTGTGTGGCAGGTGTAAGGAACTGCGTCAGGTAATAAGTGGATACGGTGGGGTTCCCCATCCATTACAGGGAGGGGTTCTCTCTTGGTGTTGAAAGTCGTACTTGAAAAATGGGCTAATAACCATTTTTCTAATCTGGTAATATTCTCCTCACTAGGGGGAATGAAATGGCTGACGGTCTCACAGGTTGATTGGTTGCTTCAGCTAATGTAAGGGTTGCAATTGCTGCTGTGGGGGCAGAGTCCGTGAAGGGGGCGTGGTTAGGAAACCTTTCTGGCACAAGACCAAGTTTCTTGCAAGCATCCAGGGATAAATAAAAATCAATGGAGGACTTTACAAAGTACACTTCCTGAGTTGTATGCCTCCCCTTGTATTCTATGGTGCAAGAGGTCAACCCTAAACACTTCAGATGCAGGTTGGCGAAGTCTCGCAATCCTCCCTTTAACCTCAGCTTAGCTGGTTTTATGTTCAACGTCGCAAAAATAGCGGGTTCCGCAACACAAACCTGGGCATCAGTATCCGGCACCGCTCGGATATAGGACCACCCTCCCAAGTTGGCCAAGCATACATCGACACGAATAGTGGGTTGTGGGGACGGCCCATTCCCCAACCTTGCCTCTGTAATCACTGCACCCGCTATGTCCGACTCCGCTGCCAGACCACTAATGTTATTCCTGGCCCTCCACCCTATGCGACACTTCTTTAGGTGACAGGTTTAACCGCACCCGTAACATGTAATTTTTCTTGCGGGACATGAGGAATACCCAGGGGTATGACGAATACCACAATTACCACAAGGACGCGATTGTACTTTTACAAAGGTACTCCTGTCACAATTAGCAAGGGGGGCTGCCACCTCCACCTCGTATTCCTCCTTGAACCCACCAACATCAGCTGCTCTAAGGGAGCTGCTAAGCCACGCCCTATTACGAAGGGCATCGTCACGGGCGGCCTCGAATGCACTGCACATGACTCTGAGGGAATCGATATCACGGATATTGTTGCATGATTGAAACACTTGCCTTTTGAGCACTTTATCACTTAGGCCTTCCATTAGCTTGCACAAAAGCATATATTCAGATAAATCCTGATTGCAATTAGGACATGTGAATGCACAATCAAGTAGCCTTTTGCGTACACTTGATAAAATAATCATTGAAGGACTCACTAGGCTCTTGGGTCAAATAAAAAAACTCGAGCCACTACACTGCTTGGTTGGAAGCTTTCATCCATTTGCTTAACCGCAATGAATGCCCCTTCATTAGACAGAGCACTCCAAAGAACTCGAATCATGTTCCATGAGGGAGGTCTCACTTCCAACTGAAGACAGGTAAGATTATAACTTCTTGTGAGGAGGGAAAGTTCTAGCGATGAGGAAATGTCCATTCCTTTCAGTTTAAACGTGAGACTTAGGGCTGAGCAATACCCTTTAACCACTGAATGTGAAAGGCACATTTCTTCCCGAAGATACACGAGACACTCAGCTAATGCTGGAATAGTGGTATCTAGTGGATCGAGACCCCTTCCGAGACACCAACCACAGATGATGTTCCACTTCACCTGGTACACTGAAGCTAATAGCCTTCACAGGTATCTAGATATCCTTTTCGCAACCTGTTGTGAAAATCCTCTCTGAGTGAGGAGATGCTGGATAGTCTCCATGTGTGAAGACGTAGCAAAGCTACTGCACTGTGGTAGATGTTGACATGTGGTTGTCTGAGGAGATTGTGTCGTGGAGGAAGTTCTCTTGGTGGCTTCATCTGGAATTGCAGAAGGTCCAGGAACCATTCTGCGTGATGCCATAGCAAAGCTATGAGGGTCATTGAAAGATTGACTGATGTTCTGGTGTTGTTGAGTACTCTTCTCATCAGACAAAACGGTGGAATGCGATGTTGTCCCACCGTTGTTGGAAGGCATCTTGCCAGAAGAGCCTTGGGATCTGGGACTGGGGAGCAGTACAACGGGAGTCTTTAGTTCAAGGCCGTTGCAAACCTTGAACCCATTATCTGCAATGCTCTGCACAGATTATCGGCGAGCACATTCCTCTTGCCTGGAATGAAGCGAACTGATGGTGAGACAGAGTGGTGTTCTGTCCATCTCAGTATCTCTACTGTTAGATGGGATAGGGGCTGCGAAAAAGTACCTCCATGCTTTTTGACGTAAGCCCCTACTGTGGTGTTGTCGCTCATCACCCCCACCGAGTGACCCGCCAGGAACTGGTGGAACTCTTGAAGGGCCAGAAATACGGCCTTCATCTCTAAGAGATTTATGTGAAGGTACTTTCTGACTAAAGGGGTGAGGCCGTGTGGTGCAGCAAGTGGGCCCCCATCCTTCTTTTGATGCGTCTGAAAACAGCATCAAATCAGGAGGAGGGACAAGAAGATCAACACCCTTCAGCAGATTCTTGTCTGCAAGCCACCATCCGAGGTACAGCTTTTCCTCTGATCCCATGGGAATCAGTGTCCAGGAAATCGAAGGCCTGATTCCAGTTAGACTTCAGATGCCACTGGAAAGATTGAATCATGAGGCGATCATTAGGAACTAGGATGATAGGTGTCAGAGGAGACATAGCATCATCTGGGCTGGGAGTTTTTCTCGTCTGAAGAGGGGCCTTGCGACTTTCCTCAGCCTTGCTATTCTCTCGTCTGATGAGAAGGCTTTGTGTTATTTGGTGTTTAATATCATGCCCAGGTATACCAGTCTTTGAGTGGGAAGCTGGGAAAACTTCTTGAAGTTTACCATGATCCCCAGATCTTGGCAAAGCCTCAAAAGTTTGTCTCGGTGCTGAAGAAGGGTTGCCACCGAGTCCGCTAGGATCAGCCAGTCGTCCAGGTAACGGAGATGGATGCCAAGCCTGTGAGCACAGGATGACACTAGGGCAAATATTCTTGTGAAGGCCTGAGGTGCTGTGGAAAGTCCGGAACACAGCACCTTGAACTGGTATATTTTATTGTCGATGTTGAATCTCAGATACTTCCTTGAAGACAAGATGGATTGGGATCTGGAAGTATGCGTCCTTTAGATCCAGTGTACACATGAAGTCCTGTGGTCTTATCGCTAGTCTGACCGTGCCTGCCCTCTACATGCTGAACGAAATCTTTTCGACAAACTTGTTTAGAGCCGAGATCGATGACAGGTCTCCAGCCTCCAGATGCCTTTTTCACAAAAAAAGAGTGGACTGAAGGAGCCTGGGGAACTGTTGAGGACTTCCTGGAGAGTGCCCTTCTCCAACACAGTCTGGACTTTGGCTCGAAGGGCCTGCCACTTTGCTGATACCATCGCAAAGGAGCTCGCAAGCACTGGATTCTTGGTTAGTGGAGGGAGAGACGAGATGAATGGGACGAGATACCCTGAACGAATCACGGAGATCGTCCAAGTTTGGCCGCGAGCTGCATCCACCTGGTCCAGCAGCTTTGTAGGTATCTCCCCACTGGTGGACAAGCAGGGGGATGGCCTATACTAGCGTTTGCAGTTTTTGCCGCCACCTCTCTGATGTTTTCCCCAACGATTGGATTTGTTGCCTTTCTGGTCCTTGACAGGGAAGGGCTTTTTCCAACTGGTTATCTTGGGCTTATTTTGCATTTCTGACCATTATTATTGCTGCAAATCACTCGTTTATGACATTTCCCCACCCTAAAAACCTGGTTTCCCACTAGGGTCCCCCATAATTGTCTTTACATAAGGAGGCCCAAAAACTCATGAACGGGCGGATTGCCCCAATAATCATGGTCAGAAATGCATGAAACAAGATAGCGAGTAGGAAAAATATAGGGAACCACAAATTACTGGAATCCCCAGGTAAATACTGGAATCCCCTTGAAAATTACTGAAATACCCTACAATAATCACTGCAAACCCTTTGAAATAGATAAATATGTTTTTATTAATTCACATTATTTTTTAGTAAATTAATTAAATAAAATGTGTATTTTAAAACATTTTTCTATATACCCTTTACACAATATATAAAAGGGTACAAAAGGATACAGAAACTAACAAACCCACCTAACCTAACCTTGTAGTTCCCAGGTCACAACCCCTAGCCCGGGGGAAAGCCCCCGGACCTCCTTCCCAGGTCACAACCCCTAGCCGGGGGAAAGCCCCCGGACCCCCTTCCCAGGTCACAACCCCTAGCCGGGGGAAAGCCCCAACACCCCCTTCCCAGGTCACAACCCCTAGCCGGGGGAAAAACCCCCAGACCCCCTCCCCAGGTCATAAACTTTTCCAGGTCACAACCCCTAACAAATGCATTCCATATAACATTAACACTTATATGTTGTAATAAAAACTTTTATAACAGTCATTGGTAAATTTTATATAAGAAATCTATACTTAAATTAAATCAATCCAGCTAATGGGTGTGACCTGGGAAGGGGGTCCGGGGGCTTTCCCCGGTTAGGGGTTGTGACCTGGGAACTACTAGGTTAGGTTAGGTGGGTTTGTTAGGTTCTGTACCCTTTTGAAAATCTCAAAAGTGTTAAATACCCATGTATGGCCGGTTTTCAGCTATTTACATGAACCATATATTTTTTCAACTGGTTATCTTGGGCTTATTTTGCATTTCTGACCATTATAATTGCTGTAAATAACTAGTTTATGACATTTGCCCCAATAATACCAAAGAATTAGCTTAAGAAAAGAAAATAAACATTGAGGGTCAGTCCTGAAAACTACTCTGGGTCAGTTTTACCAGAGATTGTAGGTCAATCCTCCGCCTGGGTCAGTCCTCCTGTATTCCTGGGGATTCCAGTAATTTGAGGTACCGAAAAATATAGGGTTCATGTATTTGGCAAGAAATTGAAGTATCATATATCTACCATTAATAGAGTTAGACTTAGACCTACCTAAATTCTTAGTCATACCAAATATAGAGTAATGAAAAATTAATGCTTACTCTGACATTAGAAAAGATGAAAGGCTAGTCTAGCCAGACCTCTCCACATATGGCTATGGGTAGGCCTGGACAATCATGAAAAAACACACCTTACTGTAATCCTAAGTGCATGACACCGATTAATCACTAAATAAATTGGGTAAATGTCCAGGAGAAGGCTGCACCCGTTTTTCAAGTATTAACGACGAAAAACTGCAAAAAACAACCAGATTATTGTTGCACATTGCATAGAAACATGAGGAAATGAATAAAAAAGAAACTAAGACTTAATTCTTACACACAAAATGTAAGCATAAACCTACTACTACAATTATGGGGGACCCCAGTGGGAAGCGGGGTTTTGGGTGGGGGGAGGAGGAGAAAAGTGATTTTTCGGGGCACTACCGAACCTAATACAACCAACTAACCTACCCTGGGAGGCCTGTACCCCTATCTAGGCCTACCGGGGGGGGGGGGTGGGCTCCGCCCCCCCCCCTGCGACCCCCCCTTAAGGCCACAGTGCTTTCAGGGCACCACCGAACCTAATACACCCACCTAACCTAGCCTAGAGGCCCTGTACCCCTACCGGGGGGGGGGGGGCCTTCGCCCCCCTGCGACCCCCCTTAAGGACACTACCTATCACATCCATCAAACCAAATCCAAAGTGATGGTACTGCTGTATACATCGTTATACTATCACCATTATAATATACTCCATAAATTAATGAAGCTTACTTTAAATTGTTTGTTGTAGCCCAGCGGCATAGTAAGAAATATGAAACCAATTGTTCAAATTGTTCTAAAAGCACCAAAATTGGCACACATGTGGATTAATACATTCTGAACAATTTTGGATATGGAGGCATTCAAGATTCTCCCCGTAGCACATTTGGCGGCCATTTTTCAAAATGGCCGCTATTTACCATTAGCGTCATTGAATATGTACCATAATTTGTCTTTTTGTGGATGCTAAAGGTGATAAGTGTGCTAGAGGTGATAAGTATTGTACAATTACACATACTTCTGTGCTTACCAAATAATTTGGCTACCATTTCACAAGAAAATGAATTTTACTTTGCAGCGGCAGCGTTGGTGGCAGTGACGGCGGCTGCAGTAATAGTATAGTGTTGATAGTCATGGTGCTTGTAGTAGTAACTTGTGGTAACATGGTGGTGTTTTGTGTCTTTGCAGGTGAGGCAGCAGCAGCACCACCTGACATCAGAGACGCGTTGTTCCAGACTGCAGCCATGGCAAAGAAGTTCCAACTGGTCGATACTTTTGAGCAACGTACTCCCACAACACCTCCTGAGACAAACTGGAAGCTGTGTCTTGTATGTCAAGAGGAGACAACAGAGTCACTTGTCTGCCCAGTACTGTCTAAACGCCGAGACCCTGGGAGTGGATACACGACAATGGCTGCAAACTTGGTCAAATTTGATGAACTCGGAGAACTGCCAAGAACTGTTCAGTTACAGAGACTAGATGAAGGACAAGGTGTTGAGGCGACAATGGTTGCCCACCAGGCCAAGTGGCATAAAACATGTATGCTCAAATACAATAACACAATGCTACGAAGAGCAGAGAAGAGACGCATCGCAAGCAGCTCAGCATTTGATAGTACTGACAATGTCCAGGCCAAGCGCGCCAGAACACACTCTTCAGAAGCCACTACCAGCGGCACCTCCTGCTTTTTCTGTGGAAAGTCTGGCACAGAGACCCTACATGAAGTAACAACCTTCCAGGTGGACACACGCGTACGGAAGTGTGCAGCGCAAGTTGGGGACAATGAACTCATAGCCAGGCTCAGCATGGGTGATATGGTGGCTCTGGAGGCCAAGTACCATTCCAAGTGTTTGTTGGCTCTTTACTATCGTGCAAAGACCACTGTAGAAGCCGAGCAGAAAACTGACCATGAAGGTGTAATGTCAAGAATCGTACTGGCTGAACTGGTCCTGTATATCGAGGAAACCCACCTAGAAGAGGGCACCACCCCAGTCTTCAGACTCGCAGAACTTGTAAAGCTATACACAACAAGAATGGAACAGCGTGGAAAGGGAGTACGTCGGCGTGTTGTCGACTCAGCAGTCATACCAGGAAATTGGCAAAGTTTCCTGCGAGTTGATAGCAACAAAGTGGAGCTCTTCAGCTACCTCTCCACCATGCTTGCAGAGTCCTTTCAAGAAGAAGGCAAGGAACTGGTCGTCACTGATGGGGAGCAGGTGATCTGTGTTCCACAGCAAGAGGATGTCAACTCACTCGCACCATGCAACCAAGAAGAGGCAGACACCCGCATGATGCTACATGTAGCACATGCTGCACAACATGGTCACCACCAGATACAGGTTCGAACAGTAGACAGTGACGTCGTGGTCCTAGCAGTGATGGTAGTCCAGAAACTACCAGCTGGAGACGAACTCTGGGTAGCCTTTGGGACAGGCAAGAACTACCGCTACATTGCAGCCCATGAAATAGCTTCCTCCCTTGGTCCAGAGAAGGCATGTGCTCTTCCAATGTTTCATGCCATCACAGGGTGTGATACTGTGTCAGCCTTCGTCGGACATGGGAAGAAATCTGCCTGGGCAACATGGAACACGCTGCCAGAACTCACTGATGCCCTGCTGAGTCTGGCAAATGCACCCACAAGCATCCAAGAGGATACAATGCATGTCATCGAGAGGTTTGTCATACTCCTGTATGACCGCACAAGCAAATGCAAGGACGTCAACAAGGCGAGAAAGCAGCTCTTTGCAAAGACGAACTCTGTTCAGAACATCCCGCCAACCTACGCTGCTCTGGAGCAGCATGTGAAGAGATCTGCCCTTCAGGGTGGTCATGTCTGGGGCCAGGCATTGGTACCAACGCCCGTGCTCCCTCCACCAACAGACTGGGGCTGGCATCGGAGTGATGATGGGCTCTACACACCACTCTGGACCACACTCCCTGAGGCATCCAAGGCCTGCTATGAGCTGGTGTCTTGCGGATGCAAGAAAGGCTGCAAAAACCGCTGCAAGTGCAAGAACGCTTCACTGCAATGCACTGGTCTATGTTTCTGTGAAGGCGAATGCCAGTATATTGGGACAGAAAACTTGCTAACCAACATTATGATCTGTAGACATTCATAATTCTGGTGACCAGATTTGAAAAGTTCGGAATCATAATTAACATAGTGTGGCAAAATCTACGTTATTGTATTACATGTATGTACTGCAGGATTACACAAGTACTGTGCCTAGAGACTGGGCTTTTGGTCGACTATATAACTACAATCTGACCATACTGTAAACTTCCCGTACTCTGTGTATTATTTTGACTAGCAATTTTGCCAGCAATTTGAAATAAAAAAGCAACTTGAGCAATTAAAGTGTGTTCCTGAAATCAGGTACTGGTTATTAGAGGTATTATGTCATTGAGTATTGAAATCTTCATCAAATGTCCACTTTTTCCACAAAATGGCGGCCAGTTTGGGGGCCATTTTTGAGAAGATTCATCTAAATATCTGTTAAACATTTATTGATGTTAATTCTGATGTAAAAAAAGGGAATTTTGGCCCATCTAGCACCAAACTAACGACACATAATGAAGTCTATGTAATGACGCTAATGTTAAATGGCGGCCATTTTGAACAATGGCCGCCATATCTTCCTAAGGGCTAATCTTGAATGCCTCCATATCCAAAAATGTTTAGAATATATTAATCTACATGTGTGCCAATTTTGGTGCTTTTAGACCAATTTGAACAATTGGTCTGCTATGCCGCTGTACTATTGATAAAGATGTGCTGCTGCTTTGAGGAAAACGTGAAGCCGTTGCGAAGGTTCCTTGACATGCAGGACAATTTTTATTTTGTAAAATTAAATTGTGTCTCTGGCACAAATCCACTAGTTTTCCAGAATAAGTTACACAAATTCATTGTAAGTTAGGAAACAGTCAGGACAAGAGGATGGACTTTCAACTTCTTGTGTAACATGAGATGACGTGCTTGCTATGGCCACCATGTCTAAAAACGAAATGAAATGCCTGGGTAAGAGAATGTATTGTCGCGCTGTTGTATTGTCGCGCTGTGATTGGCCAAACATGTATGACGTCATAGTGGATAGGCGCTGTGATTGGCCAAACGTGTAAGACTTCATAGTGGACTAGTTTGTCTGTGGATTATAGTGGTTACAGGGCTCATATGAGCAAAAACAAGACACAGTCAACAATAACAGCAGAATTGGAAAAAATCTGGGAGGAAGACAAGAGTAGCGTGAGTTTGATTGTCGATATTTCGACTATTATTGATTTTCACTAAATTATCTCACTCTTTAAAGGCGAAACGTCGGGAAGTGATTTGTCACTCGAACAATTACGGGCGAAGATCACCTATTTTATTCACAGAGCGGATCCTGACAGTACACCCGCTGGTCATGATCCTAGAAAAGTCACCTCCTCCCTTAATTTTTTCCAGAGCATGGATTTTGAGAGCCTCCGATCCTTCACAGGCTGGAAATCCTCGAAAGTGTTCTTCAAACACTATGCGAAGCAGGTGCAAGAACTCAAACGATTTGTAGTAGCCGCAGATAGCGTACTAAAACCTGCTGATTAACGCTGCGAAGGACAGTGAGTTATTCGGGACACTAACTCAACGGGTGCCTGTGTTGACCCTTGGGCGATACATAGTGTTTTAAGTGCCACTAGAGACTGTTCCTCCTTATGGTGAAGTGACATAGACTTGTACACGTGTGCTATATGTTTATTGGACATGAAGTGTATTTCAGATGTCAAAGACTTTCCAGTTCCACCGGAACTTACGTGTGTTGTGGCAAGATCTTCTTTTCAGATTTCACACCTTGGTCTTCGACAATCTCCAGGCTATGTCTGTATCCAAATATTCTTATGTTAAATAAGTTGTCATCTTATTTCATTTTTATTGCGAAATTCTCCCAAATAAATTGAAATTTCGCTATCAAATGCGTCTTATTTCGCCCTACTATATCCAAATATACTACTGTTTTAGTGTTTTAATTATCCTGATTTTATCAGCATTATAATTCCTCTCATTATACTGCTCCTGGTAGAGATACTCACCTAAGAAATGTGAAATTTTTGTTCCCACAAAAAGTACTTATCTCTCAGGATATGTCTATGAGACCGACAAGTCCCTCGTCCAGGGCTGAGTACTCTCCCACACGTGACTTCAAGATCTTCCTACGTCCAATTAGGACTTCCCTGCCAGGGGGGCAGGAAGCCATGTCATAGCTTATGCCATTGGGAGTGACATGTAACGGAGATATCACGGTCTCTATGGTCATCAGACCAAAGGAATATTGTTGGAAGTCAAAGGCACTATTGAATTGGGGAAAACACCCACGATATACTAATTCTCTGGTACACTTCCATCAGCACGTCATGGCTTGAGCCCAAAAAAACGGATTTTGAGCGAAGCGAAAAATCTATTTTTGGGTGAGATAGCCATGACATCCTGATGGACCCACCCAAAACTTTCTATTCTGACCTGTCAAGCCGATCCCTTTCTTATTGTATCTTGGAGGCTGGCAGATACACCGGGTGGAATGGATTTGGCGCGGACGGATGTGACGTCGGCCAATATGGCGGCCATTTGTTTACATCGCTAGGTACCATAACAGTAGCATAGGAGGAGAGTTTTTGGAACGGCTCCTCCCATAATTGCCACTATACCCCCTCGAAACGTAAACGCTATGTGGGGTGCAGATAGCTATGTGCCGTGTCAAGCATACGTCCCCTGTTAGTATACGATATTCTAAAGGGAAACCTTATGGGTACTCGCGCCAGTAGTTAGAATTCTGTGAAACCTTTAGTTTAATTCTCTGGGAATATCTACTGTAGTCAAATATACCCTTAGGAAGCTACTGAAGGAACCTTCCATCAGGACGTCATGGATATCTCACCCAAAAATAGATTTTTCGCTTCGCTCAAAATCCGTTATTTAGAATACAAGGAGAAATCTTGCAACTCCAGGGGACAAAGATAATCCTAACCCTAAACATCTGGCATACACAACAAAAAATGAAACTAAAATGTAATTTAGCAAGTCGGGCTTACGTGTGTGGACAACCATACCTCCTAGACTATAGTCTATCGGCTCCTTCATGGCAATCCGGGCGTTGTCTCCTACGTTGCCAAATGTCCTTCTCTGGAGTGTTCAAAGGCCTACCGCTCCTGTTTACCCTTTTAATCCCTGCGCTCGAATGTCTCCTGGGGCAATATACTGGACCTTTCTAGGGATTATCCCATACTACTGAGTTTCCGCATTCTCTAATCAACTCGTATGTGTGAATTTATCTACCTACACTCACAAATTCCATCTCGTGGAGGCTCTACCATTTGTTATATATATATATATATATATATATATATATATATATATATATATATATATATATATATATATATATATATATATATATATATATATGTGTGTGTGTGTGTGTGTGTGTGTGTGTGTGTGAGAGAGAGAGAGAGAGAGAGAGAGAGAGAGAGAGAGAGGAGAGAGAGAGAGAGAGATCCTGTGTAAATTTAGGCAGGTAAACTGAAATAGTGTCATAGAGATACATGGGTTACACAGAATTATCGACAACAATTAAATATATTATCTATAGTATAGACGCCCAATTATCTTCATTAAGAGTATCCGATACACTTTCTTTTTATATTCTCATGCCTTCTTTCTATGGACTTTGTTCTAGCTTTGCAATTTACTTTGAATATTTTGTTTTAGGTTTGGCACGTTTTTATCTTCAAAATATAAGATACTTTTGCTTGAGTGTCATACCTGATGAAAATATCAATTTGTGTTTCATAGTCTTTGTAAGGATTTATCAAAACAAATAAAAGATAGTTTTGAGTCATGAATGTTATACTGATAACGATACACAAGAATGCCAGGATTATAGAGATTTATTTCTGCACATCTTTTGTATTAAAAATATGTAACATTTTTTTATTTGTATAACAAGGACTTCCTTCCATGTTCTTGGTAGGGCGACAGACTCCTTAATGACTGACTGTTTTGGTTGAGCCGTCTTTATGGAGACACACGCTGTTTGACATATTCATACCCTGAGGTCAGCTTAACGCCTGAGAAGGATGTGGCAGCGCTGTAAAATTTTTCTGCCACGTTTAAGAAGAAACGTGTAATTTTATTGTTATTAAAAGTAAAGAAATTACGATGGCATTTAATAATCACGAATATTTATTATTAATTAATTATATTTACATTTTTTTAACTTATGCTGCCTCCATACACCATACAACGTGATGGTAATATTTGATATGGCATCGCCGCTCCCGGCCCAAACCCAGCCTTGTTCGCCTTAAAGGATCCGATAGAGTATAGCAGACTTCAGTTGCATTTAAGAGATTTAAAGTACCATTAAATGTAACCTTTTTCTCTTTATTTTTCAGAAACAAAGTAGGAAGCATCGTGTGTTTTTTACTTTGGCACACCACGTCCAATTCCATAAATTTGATAAAACATAGCACCTTTTACAGCGATTTTGAGAAAGGATTTAGTGCGTTTTAGAAGCTCATGTAGCGCGTTTTCAAAATCAGAAATGGCAACTTTGATTGTAGGTACCAAGGTTGCCAGGTTGGCATCATTGATGCCAAATTCCAGAAATTTGGCATCTTTTGATCCCCATTGGCATCCTAAATACTGGTTTGGCATCTTTTTGAGATTTGGCATATTCTTGGCATCCTTTCATGAAAATGGTGACATCCATATTCTACTCAGACATACTCTTTTAAATTAGTTTAGTTAGGAATTCCAATTAATGTTTCAATTAGGATGATCAACAGAACTTTTTGTACTTGACATTTGTTTTGCCAATCATTTAAGATTTTGAAAAGGTTAATACAGCTTTCCAAGCCTTCAGTGCAAATCCTGCCAAAGTTTTGGATGATTTGAAACAACTGTATAACTCTCTTGTGGTGAGGTTATATGCCTCAAGTTTATCAGTCTCTCCTGCTGTCTTGCCTTTGGATAAAATTGACTTTGGGGTGACATTTGAAAGAGAGTGCTTGAAAACACAGCTAGGCCAAGAAGTCATACAGAACACAAAAGTCAGGTGTCATGAATTTTTGGTAGAAGTTAACTTGCAGTTAGAAAAAAAGGCTGACTGGAAACATTGCCATTGTCATGAGAGTAAATAACTTTTCTCCAGAAAAATGCTTGAGTCAGATGAGGTTTGATTTTCAAAAGTTACCATCTAAGTTCTCTGATGTTCATAAATTTGATCTTTAAAGAGTAGCAAATCAGTATAGAAAGCTTTTACATGTCAACTGGTCTGAAGATTTTCATGATAAATGTGCCTCTGTTAATGACCCGGTGGCATTCTGGTCTATTGTTCTGGAGTACAAAAATGCTTTAGACGAGAACTGCTTGGAAGAACAGGCCCTTTCTGTGCTTACTGCATACTGTCTGCCTCTAAGTAATGCAGTGGTTGAAAGGATATTTTCCCACGTGACAAACACGAAAACAAAGTTGCTGAATAAACTTTCAACAAGTATGCTAGCAGCTATCATCACAGTGAAAACCAGATTACATTTAAGTGGTAAAAGCTGCAAAAATTTCAGTTACTGTAAAAATGCCCAGCTTGTTCACTGACTCCATGTATACATCGGAAGGAGCATCATCATCAAGAAAGATGGATACAACTCAGCATGAGTGAAGAATTTGAAGAAGTAATTGCTTTGCCCTTTTAAGTTAAAAGGTAAGTTAGGAGTATCAGGCTTATAGTTATCATTTCCAACGAAATATATATATATATATATATATATATATATATATATATATATATATATATATATATATATATATACATATAATATGTGTGTGTGTGTGTGTGTGTGTGTGTGTGTGTGTACAATGTTAAATTAATATGGATTTGTTTACTAGTGTCTTGGCTACTGTTTCATATTGACACTGCAAAGAAAATCCTCAGTTCGATATAATAATCTCTCTCTCTCTCTCTCTCTCTCTCTCTCTCCTCTCTCTCTCTCTCTCTCTCTCTATCTCTCTCTCTCTCTCTCTCTCTCTCTCTCTCTCTCTCTCTCTCTCTCTCTCTCTCTCTCTGATATAGTATTTCGAACTGTTAATTTTCTTTCTAGTGTTAATATGAAACAGTAGCCAAGACACAAGTAAACAAATCCATTTTTATTTTACAACATTATATACAGTATCTACTGTATATACTTTGAAAATGATGAATATAAACATGATACTGTTAATTTACTTTTAACCTATATATACTATATATGTATATACAGTATATATATATATATATATATATATATATATATATATATATATATATATATATATATATATATACTCGCAAGCAGTTTGGCATCATTTGGCATGATTTGGCATATTTTCGGGAGGTGTTTGGCATCCTTAGGTGGAGCCGACCTGGCAACCCTGGTAGGTACGTATTCTATAGACCTTGGTAAAACCAATCTGTCGTGGCCTCCCAGACGATTTCTGACCCACTGTATAGCGTACTCGTATAAAAATAGTTCATCTATTTTAAGGTAAAATGAACACTGTTGTTGGACAGGAGCCATCTAAACTGAGTGAGACTGACACAGAATAGCCGCTTTATGACAGATGTGTCATTCCACTTTTACCAATCTCACTGGATTAACGAGAGGTGGCTACGATTAAGCAGTACATAAACCAACCCCCCCCCCCCTCTCTCTCTCTCTCTCTCTCTCTCTCTCTCTCTCTCTCTCTCCTGTTATTCTTGCCGAGCATATATATTTCATAAGGTAAGGTTTCCCTTTCTATAATGACAATAGTAACCAACTACATTTTTTCGAAATTATAACCCCAAGTTATTTGCCAATTTTATCCTGCCGTCTTAATATGACTCTGGCAGATGGTAAGTTTTAAATCCGATTGACCAGTATTCCTTGAAGGTCACAAGAGTAAATTTATCAGGCAAAGATCAGTGAGCCATATTTAATCTCTGAATGGTTGGTCTTGCAGTGTAAAATGCACTGATTGAGACTGCATACGCTATCAAACTTGAACGATTGGAAACTTAACCAACTCGTGGAAACAGTACACAGCGTGTACAAATGTTTCACAATGGAGAAAATGAACAGCAGCCCTTTTCCTGGTGTAACCAAAGCAATGTATCTACACGTCTGAAGCCATGGATGTTCCAGAAAGAACAGTTCTTCGAATAATCACGGAAGACGAATGTGGAAAACCTAAATTTCAAGAAAGAACAAAGCATCATCCTCGTGTGACTGACTGCTCTAGACATCGACAAATGTGTTTTAAGAAGTGTTAAAACTTTTATACAAGTGAAAGCTAAGAAAACATTCCATTCAACGGATGCAAAGAATCTCTAAGGAAAGTGCCATATGATTCAGAGAGAGATAGAGAGAACAAAGATTAAATTCACTTTTCCTTTAAGAAATCCTAATCTTATAAGTTGAAAGACCATTGATTGACGGATGGGACCAGAAGACCACAAGCACGGAGATATCGGTAATGAAAGATAAGTATCTAACAAGGGCAGAACGATTAAAAAGATTTTAAAGGTATTTTCGGATCACCTGAAGATTGGGGACCCCAACACTCGCTGGGGTCGCTTATCTTCAGGTGGAAAAAAATAGGGTCTTTTTTCTTCAGGTGAGGAATTTAAATTTTAGAATGGGACTAACAAGTTAACTAACCAGTTTATAAGTTAATTATTATTAGTGTAACGATATGAGTGAGACTAACCAATAAAAGTGCTAACAAACTTATTTATAAGGTAGCAAATAGATTTTTTTTTTTTTAAATTGACGGTATTTAGAAAAAAATTCTTATTTTTCTTTAATGGCTAATAGACTAAACTGTCTTCTATACAAGATAATTATGTATAGAAATTCCAATTTAAAGAGTATACTAAATTTAAAAGCAAAGTTTCTATTTGTAAGGAACCATTCTTTGCTAAATCTAAACTTTCACTGCATAAGTGGATTCAGGATAATATTCTAAACCTTTCTGAACAAAAATATGATTGATATTTACAGTTTTCTTCATAGAGAAATCTGCATGAAGTATTTTGAGGGAAACCCGGTTAGACTTGGTGGTAATGGCTTAATTGCGCAAATTGACGAGTCTTGCTTTGCACGCAAAAACAAATATCACAGAGGACGTGCACCAAATCGGCCAATATGGTTATTTGGAATGGTCGACAATAGCATTAAGTGTTCGATATATGGTGATCGTTGAAACACGTGTTGCTGCAACTCTACTTCCAATCATAGAAAAAGTAAACACGCAGGCCATCGAATTATTTTTGAACTGAAATTGCAAGATAATACGCTTTTAATTGAATATGGATTGTTTATATATATTTGTTCTTTTTAATAAATATTTAATAAAGTAGTTTTAATGAATATATATTTTTTCCTTTTTTTATAGTATTATAAGACAAAATAGAACACCTGGAGACGTCAATAAGCTAGGGTCGCTTATATTTAGGTGAAGAAAATCAGGGTCTCTCTTCTTCAGGTGAGTGTAGTTGGGGTCCTTTATCTTCAAGAGAACTATTTGGGGTCGCTTATCTTCAGGTGATCCGTATTTTCTTTAAAAAACTCTTCCACGTTCATAATATACATTGTTCATGCTTGATTGTCCGTTTTCGATATATATATATATATATATATATATATATATATATATATATATATATATATATACATATATATATATATATATATATATATATATATATACATATATATATATATATATATATATATAAATATATATATATATACTCTATATATATATATATATATATATATATATATACATATATATATATATACTGTATATATATACTGTATATATATATATATATATATATATATATATATATATATATATCGGTATATATATACATATATATAAATATATATATATATATATATATATATATATATATATATATATATATATATATATATATATATATATATATAGTGTCTGTGTGTGTGTGTGTTCCAGCAGGAAAAAAATTAATAAACAAGTTATTATTGTAAAGATGATTATGTTATAGAGGTAATCTTGTGCCAGCAAGTACAGTTGTAAATAAAGGGCGAGGGAAGATAGGATATTCGTCCCTGTATTACTGTTAATCTCTTAAGCTGCTTTTATTATTGTTTTCAAAGCTTTTCGACTTGTCTCTAAATGCCAAATCTCCTACTCTTGTTACTGTCTCCAAACTTCCTAACTTCGGATCACCTGGAGATAAGCGACCCCAAATAGTTCTCCTGAAGATGAAGGACCCCAACTACACTCACCTGAAGAAGGGAGACCCTGATTTTCTTCACCTGAATATAAGCGACCCCAGCTTATTGATGCCTCCAGGTGATCTATTTTGGCTTATAATACTATAGAAAAAAAGGAAAAAATATATATTCATTAAAACTACTTTACTTAATATATGTTGAAAAGAACAAATTTTTACAAACAATCCATATTCAATTAAAAGCGCATTATCTTGCAATTTCAGTAAAAAAAAAAATGTGAACCTACCATTAACATGCCTTTCAAACCACATATATTGCTGTAAATACGAATTTAAAAATGATCTCTTGCATCCACGCATTGTCTTAATCCTTGATTTATGCTTGTTCCAATAACTTTCGATGGCCTGTTTCTATATCAATAAAGTTACGGGAGTGATTTACGGTCTGTTGCTGAAATCTTAGATGTGATTGAATTTTTTAATAAGCTTTCCACTTATCATTTTTTCTATGATTGGATGTAGAGTTGCAGCAACACGTGTTTCAACTATCACCATATATTCAACACTTAATGCTAGAGTCGGCCATTCCAAATACTCATATTGGCCGATTTGGTGCACTTTCTCTGTGATATTTGTTTTTGCGTGCAAAGCAAGATTCGTCAATTTGCGCAATTAGGCCATTACCACCAAGTTTATCAGGGTTTGCCTCAAAATACTTTATGCAGATTTCTCTAAAAAAATATATACATAAATATCAATCATATTTTTTTTTTTAAATGTTCAGAATATTATCCTGAATCCACTTATGCAGTGGAAATTTAGATTTAGCAAAGAATGAGTCCTTACAAATAGAAACTTTGCTTTTAAATTTAGTATACTCTTTAGATTGGAATTTTTACACATAATTATCTTGTATAGAAGACAGTTTAGTCTCTTAGCCATTAAAGTAAATTAAGATTTTTTTTAAATACCGTCAATTTAAAAAAAAATCTATTTGCTACCTTTATATGTTTGTTAGCACTTTTATTGGTTAGTCTCACTCGTGTCGTTACACTAATAATAATTAATTTCTAAAATGGTTAGTTAGCTTGTTAGCCCCATTCTTAAATCTAAATTCCTCACCTGAAGAAAAAAGACCCCAATTTTTTCCACCTGAAGATAAGCGACCCCAGCGAGTGTTGGGGTCCGTAATCTTCAGGTGATCCCTAACTTCTTGTACCATGTATTCTAGTCTTGCTTCCCTTTTGCTTATGCTGAGACTATGGTTTCCATTTTTTCTGAGTACCATTCTCCTGAGTATTTATATTCCTTTACTCACTGCTTCTTTCCCTCCATTTCTAACCACAGTACCACTCCATTCTCTGGTATATTGTATGAGTAAAAGTTGCTGGGCGGATGAATTTGCCTTTCCATCGGCACCTCCTTAGTTTTCTTCTTTAGTCTAGTTATATTATTTTCTTCTCTCTTTTTCTCCACATCTGATAAACAATGTCATCATTATAATCATCATCTCCTCCTACGCCTATTGCCGTAAAGGGCCTCGGTTAGATTTCGTCAGTCGCCTCTATCTTGAGCCTTCAATTCAATACTTCTCCATTCATCATCTAGTGCTTCAAAGACAAAGGCGTGACTAGGGTTACTGGCACCCAGGGCAAGCACAGAAAATGGTGCCCTTTGTGATGGAATAAATCTTAAGGATTCTGGATCTATACCACAATGATTCAGTTGACAATAGGAAGGACAAGCTATCCTTATTTACTGCCAAAACCCAGAAGATATATTGATTTTTCTAATACAAGTTAACATAATATGTTACAATGAAGTTGCTCACGGCGTTTAGTCTTACCTGCATTATTGAGGGAGATGCAAAATTTTTACCAACATTATTCTACGCACCAAAAAAAAAAAAAAAAAAAAAAAAAAAAAAAAAAAAAAAATAAGGATGTATTTGAAAATGAATAACACACAAAAACGATTGGCTTACATAATCCTGAAGTTTTGAACAGAAAAAAAATGAGCACTGATAAAAACAGTTTAGATCAAAATTTTAAATGCGCTTAAGCTTCACAGTTATGCAAACTCGATACCATCATTATTCAGGGAGATACAAACATATTACCAGCCTCATTCTGCATAAAAATGAATAAATGAATTAAGGATTCATTATTTGTAATATATATATATATATATATATATATATATATATATATATATATATATATATATATATATATATATATATATATATATATATGTATGTATGTAAATTAGCACTGATAAAACAGTTTTAGAGAGAATTTTTAAATGCACCCAAGCTTTACAGGTAGTAGGTTGGCCAGGGCACCAGCCACCCGTTGAGATACTACCGCTAGAGAGTTATGGGGTCCTTTGACCGGCTAGAAAGTGATACATTGGATCCTTCTCTAAGGCTATGGTTAATTTTCCCTTTACCTACACATACGCCAAATAGTCTGGCCTATTCTTTACAGATTTTCCTCTGTCTTCATACACCTGACAACACTGAAATTACCAAACAATTCTTCTTCACCCAGGAGGTTAACTACTGCACTGTAATTGTTCATTCGGTACTTTCCTCTTGGTAAGGGTAGAAGAGACTCTTTAGCTATGGTAAGCAGCTCTTCTAGGAGAAGGACACTCCAAAATCAAACCATTGTTCTCTAGTCTTGGGTAGTGCCATAGCCTCTGTACCATGGTCTTCCACTGTCCTGGGCTAGAGTTCTCTTGCTTGAAGGTACACTCGGCAGACTATTCTATCCTATTTATCTTCCTCTTGTTTAGTTAGGTTTTTATAGTTTATATTGGAAATATTTTATTTCAATGTTGTTACTGTTCTTAAAATATTTAATTTTTCCATGTTTCCTTTCCTCACTGGGCTATTTTCCCTGTTGGTGCCCCTAGGCTTATAGCATCCTGCTTTGCAACTAGGGTCATAGTTTAGTAAGAAATAATAATAATAATAATAATAATAATAATAATAATAATAATAATAATAATTTCTCAGAAATTTTTGGAGACACTACAAATCAAGGCCTCAAGTACGAAATTATTTTTTCTTCAAAAAATAATAGTTTTTCTTTGATTTTTTTCTTTCGTATTTGGAATCATGAATGTCGCTAACATATGCACTGGAGAAATACGACATATATCATCAACACATGATTCCTGTACCAGATTATGTTCTTCATCGCTTTAGCAACCTCGTTCATGAAATTTAATGTATCCATTATTGCAATGAATTCTAAAGCTGATGTAGCATCCAGATTATCAATTCAGGGATTAAAGGCGCAGCAAATAAATACATCTGCGCTTACTGTCTCAATTTGGTGCATATCAACAATACCTCTTTGCGACCTATAACTTAAAGATTCAATTATGATGCTAAGAAAAGACCCAACCCCTCCCAGCTGTTTGATTTTGAAAACAAGAGCCTCATGATTAACAAGGTCAGAGGCAGCACTAAAATCGAGACCTATCTCATGAACTTCCTGATCACAATAAAGGGATTTCTGTACAGTATTGTAGATTGTAAGAAGGGCATAGTGCTAACCTCCTCCAAGGTGCTAGCTATGTGGTATGAAGTTGAATCCTAACAAAACTCAAATTATGGTTGTAAGTAGGTCAAAGATAGTGGTTACTCAACATCCGAATCTCAGCATTGATAATGTTTCATTATCTCCGTTTGATTGAAAATTTTAGGTGTGATTCTTGACAGCAAATTTACTTTTGAGAAACACATTAGGTCTCTGTCTTCAATTACTACAAAAATTGGCTTATTAAGAAAGTGCCTAAAGTGTGTGTGTGTGTGAGAGAGAGAGAGAGAGAGAGAGAGAGAGAGAGAGAGAGAGAGATCAGAAAAGTTTAAATTTTTCAAGCACATGGCAGGAGACAGCAAATCGTAGTGATAGGTGTCGTCAATCCTTAAGCCCCCTTCGGGGCATAAAGGGAAATGAACTCACTTGACATTTGCTTCACCGATCAGGTCAAATCCTAAATAATTCCCCTCCGGTTTAGCTCCCTAAAGGAGAGGATTCATACGGTCACCGAGAAAGGATTAGAAGATGGGTATCAGGATATCGGCCTTACTGGTTATGATTCATATGGGACTCCGCGTTATCTGCCTTGAATCCTACACGTGTATTTGTCTGTTAAACCACAATATGTATCACAGTAGCTATGATTCACAAAGCTATATACATACAAACACGCACCTATATACTCACACATAATATATATATATATATATATATATATAGATAGATAGATAGATAGATAGATAGATATATATATATATATATATATATATAGTACATATATATATATATATATATATATATATATATATATATATATATATATATATATATATATACATATATATATATATATATATATATATATATATATATATATATATATATATAAATATATAATATCTATATATATATATATATATATATATATATTTATGGGAGACATATTACATATGAATGTAAGCATACATGTGTGTGTGTGTGTGTGTGTGGGCGTATTGCTGCTATTAAATTAATTTCTAAAATTTTTAGTTAAATTCTATCTAGACCTTTCGGTCATTTTCATGTTTGTGACAGCTGTGGTCAAGGTCTATGGTCCTTGTCTGAGTTTACGGGTGCTAATTCGTTTCGTTCGTTCCAGATTCAAACCAGGAATTCAAACTGGGACAAACATACAAAGACCCAAAGAAATTCTAGGAAAACTACAAAGATTACTGGGAAAACCCAAAATAAAAATACCATACTTAATCAATAGTAATAGTGATAAAGCAGAAGACATGGAAGGCCGAATCAAATTACTAACTGAATCATGGACAAGCACATTCGAAATTACAGACCAAGAAAATGTAAACTTTAACGGAGACACAGAAACAGGAGTCCTTAACTTCCTACAAGGAAATAAGGAACGAATAACCCCCTTATCAAAATCCATATCTACAAAGACTGGGTGAGAACATCTGCTTAGTAGCAAGACATAAAAATACACGAGATAATGAAAGCAGGGAACGCATTTAAACACAAAGCACCAGGTAAAAACGGCATAAACAAGCTAATGCTATCAAAACTACCAATGGTGGAATGGAGAAGACTCCAACATATATTAAACCTAACACTCAATGGGATATTACCAATAATAATAATAATAATAATAATAATAATAATAATAATAATAACGATTTATAAACATCTTTTATACATTCTAATTATGTATCCCTTTACAAAATGTTCGTTATTGTTTTTGTTGTTGGATGTTACAGTTAAATTTCCAGTCAGGGATAAACACAGTAAATAAGAAAAAACATATAAAGTGAGTACGTAAGCTCTCTGTATTTAGCAATGAAAGATGGGATTCCTATTTAACGGGAATAAGCAGGAAGGTTGGCAAAGTATTTTAAGTAAATGGCAGACAATAAACATTTGATCTATACAGTTATGCCGATCGCCTAATTGCTTTCATACACCTATAAGCTCTTAATCACTTTAAAATGATTGTAGAAAAATTATCCTCTTCTTGAAAATTATATTCAGAGAATATTTTTCCATCCTTTTTCTAATATTATTTTACTGAAAGTATTCTGTAAGTCAAAGGATCCGTTGGCCGGGAAGGGGGGGGGGGGGATAATTTTTGGGAAGGGTGAAAACCTCCCGTTTTCTAACCCTCCAAGGTTATGGTCTTCACTTTCACCCCGCCCTAAAGGATTAGAAAGAACCTTTCTTCGTGTCCTTACCCTGGAGGATCTCTCAGTCACATAGGACTTCTCCAAGGAGAATCATCTTGTGAGGTCAAAGGCCGAGTTTCTTAGACTAGTTCTACTATTTCTTCAAGTCCACCAAATTCTGAAACAAAGATGGCGTCTCGTGTAAGTACCATAATAGTTATCACATATATTTTCCGATTATATTCTATGTACCATCGCTTGCTATTCATTTTACCTGTATAATGAAGTTTGACTGTGGCCATCTTCGAACGTTTACCAAAACCACATATAATTAATGTTTCATAAACTTATTTCCATCAAACCTATCATTGTGATTTATAATAAATTAAAGCTTATTGTATTCGAATACTTAGATCTTCCCAGTACGTTACTCATCTCTTTAAAATGTCTTGATGTACGTACACACACGCGAGCGGTAACATTAAATGCGATATCTACGGATCTCTTTTACTAAAATGACTGTGTTTTAAACCATGTGCCTAATATCTATAAATGATCGAGGCTCATATCTGGCGTTGCCTGTCTATGTCATCAAATGTGGGGCTGACTTGTTTTATGTTTCTATTCCCAAGTCTGGATTCATAAATAGTTTCCAGATAAATCTTGAGGTTTCATGGCTTTAAGAATTTTAGTTTTTTTTGTACATAAATTGCTCGAACATAAGATTAATTTAAGAACTGGATTAATTAAAAATATTTCCAGACAACATTGGAAAAGGGGTCATAGTTGTGAAATTTGTTCACCTGTTTCCATTATGTTATTGTTCTTGAATTAGAATCAATTCAAGTCTTAAAGACAATGAAAACGGCAGCCATGGAAAGTTCGACATTTCTCTTAGATTCTGCTTTGAAATTCTTATTTATCTATTGTGTTATTTGCCTTTTACTTCCCGCACCTTACTAATTGTAACTTTGGATGGTCGTACTGGTATCTAGAAAGTTTCAAATTTAATTAGCATTAATCTAATGGAAATATATTGACAGATTATCGAAAGCTTGAATGATATGGTTTACCATGAATTGTAAATTTGAATAGGGTAGATTTGAAAACTTTGTAATAAATTCGTTAAATTCCTTTAACCAGGCTTCTTCATCCAACTTCTTAGAATATTGTGAATATAGCCATCTTAATTTTTCCATATTAACCGAAAAACTTTCATTTTGATTTCAAAATTAGTTTATAGTCGGTATTTGGTTCCCAACAGGAGGATGATGTAATGAGTATTTGCTTCCTCTCTATTCAATTTCACCTGCACACTTTCTTGCATCAGAAACGTCTCAGAACCTCCTACTTCTGTACACCGCCTTGGATGCTTTCATCATACCGCGTTGAAGGCTTCTTCTTAATATACAGAATGTCAGCGATAGTTTTGGCAGTATGCGACAGCAATATAGAATTTATAAAAAATGACGATAAATTGGTGTTATTCGATATATTGTTTTAATAAAAGAAAATGATCATCAGGAAAGATGTTACCCCAGATTAAGGGAAGATCTACAGTTAACGTTTAAAAGACGCCCGCATACATATGTTTTAAAAATGTCCATTCCTCTTCGGGAAGATCATAAGCAAAACCATAGATTAACTAGATAATATTAGCAATCCAATGTACTACTATAGAGTGATATCCACCAGCCAGCCATTTCCTACTATAGAGTGATATCTACCAGCCATTTTCTATAGCATGATATCTACCGATCTGTTTCTGCCCATATAATGCAATTTAATACTTTGTAACATAGAATGAAAGAAAAAAAAAGAAGGAACAAGAAAACCAAGTTTATTAGAAGGAATTTCATGATCTCAAACTGTTTTGCAATGGTTTGTCAAAAATATGATACACAATTGGAGTAAAATAAAACTCTAGTCTATTTACTGTTTATAAACTGTTCTTATAAATTTGAGAAAAAAAAGCAATTATGACGTCATCATTCTTTCTGAGGAGTTTCCAGCAATATACATCTAAATGAGACTGAAAATGTTGGATTGGTACTCCTCCCTTTCTTTCACAAGAAAGTGAATTTAGGCATCAGACCACGAACGCTCAGTGCCTTGTATGTGCGCTCCCGAAGTTTGGTTTACATACACTGTAAAAAAATTTCCGTAAGAAAAAAACGGTACAAATCCTGGAATATATGTTGACAGGCATTTGCCGTTTTAGAAGATATAATGACGTAAAGGAGGAATACTACGGTCACCAACCCGTAAAAGATAATAATAAAGTAGTGTAAAAATTACGGTCGCCTGTATTTGACTGAAATATGACTGAAAACAGTATATTTTTACGGAGAATTTCCGATAAAAATTACGATTATTTTAACAGTGTGCTTGCGTTGGTTGACTGTTTTGTGCTGATAGCCAATATTACTTAAGGATGAGTAGCTTGGTCACTCCTCCGAACAAATCACAGACCCAAGTTTACATTCACGTTCCTATTATAGGAATCAATTTCTCTCTTTCTCTTCGTTGTACATAAAAGTACCGGCAATCAAGACCGTTTTTCAGACCAAACACCCAGGGCCCATCGATACGGGCTCCATGATTCTTCTCATTACTGTTTATAAACTATATACTAACCATTCTGCTTTTGCATCTAGGGTTATGGCTTAGCAAGTAATACACACACACACACACACACACACACACACACATATATATATATATATATATATATATATATATATATATATATATATATATATATAAATGAAAAAGCCTTTGATAGTGTGCACTGGCCAATTTTGTGGGGAGTCCTGCATTATTATGGAATTCCTCTTATAACTATGTAAATTTGACTAAATCTGTTCATGAGCATAGAAAGTGCAAAATTAATGTTAGTGGAGTCCTATAAACAGTTGGGAATGGCGGAGAAGGATTGGTAACAAGAAATTAGCTGATGACGATATCATTATTAAGGGAACACCACAGGACGTGCAAAGCGTGCTTACCAGAATGCATGAAATATCACATAAGGTTGGGCTTAAGATAAATAGAAGAAAGACAAATGATATGAGCAGAATATGCAATGGAAGATGAAATATTATTGGAAGGAAAAAGGATTAATGTGGTGGAATCATTTAAATATCTGAACTATGATCTCTAATACAGGATCTTTAGAATTTGAGCTTAATGAAAAGACCAAATTAGACAATGGCTAGGATAAGTAAAATTTGAAATCAAATCGCCTGGAATTGCAAATAAAAATCAGGCTATATATCAGTTTGGTGATATCGATGTTACTGTATGGACAGGAGTCGTGGTATGACAATGAAACAATATCCAACGGATTTTGTAGATTTGAGAACAAAGTCCTTAGAAGGATATTGGGAATTAAATGGCAGGACAGGATTAGCAATGGAATGCTATAGATTACTCTAGTGCCTCATGTGGACGAGATCATGATGAGGGGTAGATGGATATGGTTTGGGCATGCTCTTCTCACTCCCCAAGAGAGATTAGTTCACCAAAATTTAAACTTGGCTCCACAAGGCATTAGAAGAGTTCGAAAACCCAGGCCTAGATGGCTAAGAGCTATGAAGTGCAATGATGAGGGGAGAAGTATTGATTTAAAAGCTAAAGATAGACACGACTGGCGAAATCTAACCGAGGCCATTTTGCGTCAATAGGCATAGGATGAGATAATACATTAGTAGTATTGTATATATGTGTATGTATATATATATATATATATATATATATATATATATATATATATATATATATATATATATATATTGATGTGTATATATATATATATATATATATGTATATATATATATATATATATATATATATATATATATATATATATATATATATATATATATATATATATATATATATATATATATATATATATCCATTGTGTATCATACCTCCGTAGGCAAAACCAATTCTGACCTTCTAGTAGAGGGATTAAGCTGGTAGAGAAGTCCTTCTCTTGGATTTTAATATAAACTCTCTCTCTCTCTCTCTCTCTCTCTCTCTCTCTCTCTCTCTCTCTCTCTCTCTCTCTCTCTCTCTCTCACATTTTTTAATGTACAGAATCGAAATTTTCTCATTGAAAATTAAATTGTTTAAAATTCAGCACGAATACCCAACACCACGATTTAACACTTCTTATAAGAAGCAGATGTGTCTACATTAGGTATTATTGAAACATGTTTCCAGGCAGTATGTTGTTTACAAAGACCACTAGCAATAAGTTTACACCTCATTAAAAATAGAAAATCTCTGATTTACTTCTTTGTTCCTTTCAGGTAACAGGACGGAAGCAGGTACCAAAGATCTCTACGCCCAACTCCCTTGTCGCTTACTCTGCAGCGGCGTCCGCCCGCCTTATCATCAACTTTTGCTTGCCAGTTCTCCACGATTACTTCATGGCTGAACAACTCGACGTCTTTTACGCCAAGTTCGTGTCGCAGGAGAAGGCCAGATTAGGGATCCAGACTTATGAACCCAAGTTTGAGGTCGCCAAAACTACAGAGAGTTTGGTGGTAAGTGATTATCATGTGACATTATCTAGTCCATATTGAAGGCTATTTGAATAATATAGGAGTTATGTTTGGGATCAATATCAAAGCTGTTGAGAGACTTAATATATTTTTTGCTTTTAATATGCTTACTCCTTAGTCAGTTCAGTATCACAAACTTTAATCAGCCTATAAAAATATCAATTAGAGCGAGAATATGACTAATTTCTGTGAATGATCTAATCCTGTAGTTTTTCCATTGACAGGCACACATCAAATTCATGAAGGATTATTACTGGTCTGACAGTGTCCTCTGTCCTCCACATTACAAGAACGTCCGCTCTTTGATTAGTAAAGAAATCGTGAAGACGCTCAATTCAGAAGAATTAAAAAAGGATTTTGAGGTGGTGTCCCCATTGTGCAAATTTGTCATCCAGCTGTTGTTTTGCTATGACGTCGGTGACTTCGCAACGGGTACAGTTGAGGTATGCCTTTCTCTCATTAGTTAACAATGATGACAAATCACGATGCACTGGTAAATGAAGAGACAAAGATATCACTCTTGCCTAAATTTTTTTGAAGGCACCTGAATTTTGATTCATATGTTGACATGTAAACTTCGAACTTATTACTAATTTAACAGTTTAAATAAATTTTCTAAATGTTTCAGTATCTCTATAAACTTTGTTTATATAATGGTTTGAAGTGCTATATAACCCACAAATTTAGGTCATGCAATTTTAAATGGAGAATCGTATGTTAAAGGACATGGTTAGGAGGCTTGAGTAAGCCATCCTAATTTATTGCTTGGTTAGAAATGCTGTCTAAACCTTTTGCTTTTCACAGGTACCCCAATCAGCGTGCCATCCTCTTTCGATGTTACTACAAGGTCTCGTTCCTTTTCGCATGTCGTTTTTGGACACCAGGTCCTTGGAATTCGGCCTCATCTCCCCTCACGAGGTATTATTTGCAAACGCTCCGGACCTAGAGAAGATTTTCGTACGGGACCCCTTCATGGGAAAAAAGGGCCTAACTTTGATTGCGCAGATATGCAGCGAGAGACTCACTAAGATAGGAATAGAGAGGCAGGGCCACTACACCCATAGAAGTGACTTGTTCGAGTTTTTATTCAAGGGCAAATCCGAAAGGGACTTCACTTGGAATGATTATAGATATCCTCCGATGGGCAGAGAGATCACATTTCCAATTCTGAAAAGGATGTTCATCCGCTGCTCTACGAGAACCGAATGCTTCCACCAGATCGGACACGCAGTGAGGAAGTATTATACAAACTTGGTGGTTAATGAAGTCGACGAACCAGACTTCCACACATTCTGTAACATGCCTTTGGGTGATGATCTCAGTGGCCTCCTTATGTACAACTTGATAAGACACTTTGCTCCCTTGGTACATGCCAGTCCAGTGCTCAGGAGGCATTCTGTTAAGTTCTTGAATTACGACACGTACTGCAACGTAAAAGTCGTGAAGCTCGGTGGTCCATCTTCCTGGTTTGTGCAAAACAGAATTGAACCTTACCTGACACGTTCTTATGGCAACTTTGATGGGCTGAAGTTATTCATTTATCCAGATGTAACATACCATTACGGCCCAGTGGCAACCCAACACTTGCATCGGAATTTGGAACTAGGGCTGCAAGGAGGAAGACAAGGATTCTCGCTTCTTCTATCAAACGTGGGTAAGACCCTCTTGATCCTCATGGTTCAAGTGACCTTGGCGACAGACCTGAGAGAAGGCCTGCATTGCTTGAACTTGTGCCCTGTTTTGAGGGAATTTACCCTCAACTTCAATGCTGTTTATTTGACTGATATATCACCCTTTCTCGAAGTGGATATCAACACTCTCCCGGAACTAACAAAGATCGTGTTTCATGGGGAGCTACAAATGAACTCTGTCAGAGTGAATACGTTATTAAGGAAGATCATCAAAGCAGCTCCCAACGTTCGGTATCTAAAGCTTTCAGGTGGTGTAACGAAGGATATTCATCTTATGAGCACCGACTGCTTCAAGGGCATAGAGACTCTTCACCTAAGAAATGTGCTAATAACAAAGAACTATGCAGACCATCTCAAGGGAGTTCTCCAGAGGTGTCCGGATGTGAGAGAACTCGTCTTGGAAAAAGTGAACGATGCCGAGGGATGGCTCAAGCGAGTAAATAAAACTACAGCCTTGTCAGTCCGTTATGTTCCAGAGTGCCGTTTTTTGGAAGAGCTCTAGCGAGGGAGCTTTAGATAGTGCTACTCATTATTGTTTTTTTTTATTTTATTTTTCTAAGTGATGAGCATAGGTCATTTTAAAAATGGTTGGAAAAGCAAAGCCGTAGTGCTTTGTCTTCATTTATAGCTGGAGTGAATCTTTTTTTTTCTTTAGATATTCATGTGTGAATCTAGTCCAAAAGGCTATAGCCTTGCATTACAAACATCAGTTGAAATATACGATTTTAAGAAGATAATCGATATTATTTCTATAAATAAAGTGTTTAGAAGAACCAATCCCTTGATCATCTTCATTATCATTGTTATGTCATACTTGTTACTAAGGTATGAATGATTACTTAAAAAAGAGTTTGATCTTTTTGTACAAACTGAAATTAAATAATTTGGAATTTAATAATTCTAATTTTTGTACGATTTCTTACAATTTAGAATTAAATCATTTAGATATTTTGTTCTATTGTACAATTTGCAGTTGAATAAAATGTTCATTAATAAAATTTTGAATTGAAAGATTTAAATCTTGTAATTTTATTTTTATTTCTTATACAATGTTCACTGATAGGCATGAAATAAAAATGTCAATTTTATTAGCTGTACATCATTTGCCTATAGATGAGCAAAATTCTGTTACGAAGTATGGAAAAGAATCCGGAAAGTAAAGAAAATTCAGTTTACTGACGAATGTGAATTGTGTTTTTTTATTTTTTTTTGCCAAGCACATTAACCTATTCTGCAAGAGCAGTTAAAATCCTTTAACAATGGCAGTGCCTTCGTCAAGTATAATTGTAATTGTTTTCATTACTAAATGCTCTCTGTGAATCGAGCGATAATGTTTCTTTCTTTTTCTTTCTTTTGATGGCTGCTTTTCCGGTCCCATAAAGCAGGGGAACCCCACTCTCTACAGGACCTCCACTGTCGTTTTACCTTATTCCTTCAGAGTATTTAACGTTTCATGTCTCGTATTCTTCATTTACTGTTAAATCGTCACTGTCAAAAGACTAATGGAGTAAGAAAGTTTTCAATTTCCTCTTGAAAGCCTTAATGTCTTCAATCATTCAAATGTTTCGTGGGAGCTTATTATATAGTCTCGGGGCCGCATATTTAAAGGCCTGTAGCCTAAAGTAGACATAAATCTAGGTTCCAACAGTGAATGGGGTACATCTCATCACCGCCAACTCATCGCCGCCTACTCATCCCCGGCCCAACTCATCCCTGGCCCAACTCATTCCCGGCAGTGATTAATGAAATTCAGTAAATATTAAAAACACCTTTATTCAGAATCAAGTATGACTCTTTCATGACACTAAAAATAAATGAACACCATTTAATTAAAGACAAAAAATCCATGCAAATATAGAAAAGAAAAATTATTTTATATTATGAGAAATGCCTCTTAAATATTCAATGGGAGTCCTTTCATTGAAATTTTGGACAATTCTAAGAATGCGGGGATCAGTATCCCCGTACTTTTTTAATTTGGCGGGTGGTGAACTGCCTGCTATAAGTGATTCCAAATAAAAATCTCTACCTTTCTGAACTTTTTTAAGTGCATTTATGAATTTCCAGAGTGTAGGATGTTCTATTCCTAATTCCATTTGTAATCTTCTGTTCACTCCTTCTGCATGGTTGTTTGTTTTATCTTCATGATTCAAAGTTCGAAAATACAAATTCCACATTTCCAATGGAAAGAGTGGTGCACGTCTGCTATTTCCACGTCTGTTTAACCAACCTATATAATTGTCTTCAAGCCAGTTCAAGATTGGCACATACTCTGGGGATAATTCATCAGCTAAGACATCAATATATGAATCAATATGATTGACAGGTACAAATGCAAGCGACAGTATCATCTTTACTTGTAAAGAAAACTGGCTATCGTTATTATAGCGAGAACTTAGACCCAAAGCCGCAATGTGTTTTTTCATGTTTTGGCTAAGGTGAAAGAAGCACCCTTTTAGTTCAACTTGTGGAAAATTTTCCTTGATTGCCAAAAATGCTGCTATTTCAAAATCACATACAACCGACTTCGGGTTTATTGTTGGTTGACATTCTTTTATCATTTTAAATAGCCTTGAATATGTAACTTTCCGTTTGTTAGGTAATAGAGCATAAAGCACTGGAATGACACCTCTGATTGTTTGAACCATTACAATATACACCTGAGAAAATAGCGTGGGAGCAATCTTAAACGTTCCGTCTACATACCAAACTTCTGCTGATACTAAATGTTGCAACCAACTTCTCATTCCAAATGGCAAAATTCTATCTTCACTGGGACCACTGTCTTTTAATAAAAAAATCTTCCTTCTGGTTTGGCTCTGTTTCGTAGGTCGAATATTCATCAGTGATTGCTAAATGATTTAGGTCAACTGGATTTGGCGGAGAGGCACTAATCTGATTCCGTTTCCGACGAATAGTTTTCTTTAGCCGACGAATTCGGGAGTGATCCTTGCACCGCTTGGGGAACATTACATAAAACTTCATTAATCACAACACTTGGGTTTTCCATCGTCTCTTCAGCTGTGGTTTTAATTTTTGTAGTTGTCCTTTCTACTTCTACTTTTATCGGTGAAGAGTCATGGGTGAGTATTCAAGACTTTAACTACGTTTCCAAATCTTGTGTGTATTCTCGCTTTACACCTGCCAAGCTGATCACATTTCCAGAACATCAAATTGCTGTCCGTTTTGCTGAATTTGTCGAAAATGAACAAATAGCCATCATGAGAAAATTTCGCTTTGCCTCTCTGACTTAAAATTGTCTCCATTGTAATGGGTTCACTGAAAGAATGTAAAACTGAAAGTGATATATCGAAAGGTTAATAATTGCTAACATTTTGTTGACACACATCTAATTTCATACTTGGGTACTTTTTGTTTGTAATTGGTAATTGAGTAATTGTGGTCATGCGTTGGAAGGTTAAAAATTACTAACGTTTTTGTTGACAAACTTTGATTTCATAGTTCGGTATTTTTGTTTACAAATAGTAGGATTGGTAATTGAGTAACTGTTGTTTCGTTTTTATGAGTTGGGCCGGGTATAAGTTGGGCTGGGGATGAGTTGGGCCGGAGATGAGTTGGCTGGCGATGAGATGGCGGCGATGAGTTGTCCAATTTTGCCAACAGTTTGAAGCCATCTATAACTTTTCTCGTGTCGACACGATTTGTTGGCTGCGCAATATGTAGCAATTATCTTAAGTATTTTGGACGCCCGGTTCTGATAACTTGGTGGGTTATTGTACATATTTTAAATTCAATCCGCGCTTTAATCGGCAGCCAGTGTAAATCAAGTAGTATAGGGGTGATCCCTTCTCTAGGTGGGACGCCTTTTATCAGTCTTGCTCCTCTGTTTATTATATTTTGTAATTTCTTAAGTTGCTCTTTTGGTGAATTGTAACAGATAGAGTTGCAATTGTCAATCCTGGTAATAACACAGTTTATCACAAGTTTCTTTACAGAATTTTCGTCTAGGTACTTTTTTTTTTATAAACGCAATATTTCTTTGATGATAGCCATCAGTTTTATTACATTATTTATTTGGGCATTTAGAGATAGGTTGCAGTCAAGAAATACACCTAGATCTCGAACTTTACTAGATATCGGCACCGAGTCATTATTTATGTTCATTTGAATATCACCTAAGTTTCTCACGCTGTTTCTCTTGCCCACCACCATGAATTCAGTTTTGTTCTCATTTAATTTTAGTTGTTTAAATGTCATCCATTCTCTAACACTATCAAGGATTTGGTTTAGAGTTTCAGTAATGTCATTTATATCATTTATGGCGAACTAAAATTGTGTGTCATCTGTAAATAGTTTAAGCTTTACGCCATGCCTTTGTAATATTTTCGATAGACCAATTGTATAGATGCAGAATAAGATTGGGCCAAGTAAACTCCCCGGGGGTACCACTTTGTTTAAGGGTGCATATGATGAATAAGAGTTTCCAATTTGTACACAGCAATTTCTAGCAACTAAGTAGTCTTTTAGGTATTCGAAGGCTTGATCTTCAACGCCGATGGACCGTAGATCATTTAGTAGCAGTTCATGTACCACTGTATCAAAAGCAGCACTGAGATCGAGCAGAAGAGTTTATTACTTCAACAAATTTTAACAGTTTTAAAGAAGATAAATTCTCTGCTTTTACTAAAAGATATTTAGTCTTGTATAAACTTTAACAATATCAGTCTGACCTTTTTGAATTGTATACATGGCCGAGGACTATGAAGCGTGAAGTAGGAGAGGACGATTGGAGAAGTGTTGATTTGAAAGCTCAAGATAGAGATGACTGGCCAAATCTGACTGAGGCCCTTTGCGTCAATAGGCATAGGAGGAGATTATGACAATTAAATCTAAGGCAGTGTTACTTATTAATGAATAATCAATCAATTTACAGACTGGAATCATATATATATATATATATATATATATATATATATATATATATATATATATAAAGTGTTGTTTCTTGGATGTGCATTTAAGAGGACAGTGAAAGCCTTTTATTATAGATCAAGCCCATTTCATGATGGGACGGGCCCTTGTCAAGAAAGGTCTCCTGAGACCCTAGGTGTTCGTTCGTCGCACGTTCGGATTTCCCGGCATTTACAGCTGAGCGGCGGGGGGCTCTTGACGAGAGCGCAACTCCTAACACAATCTTAGTCGAAAGCAGCAGTAGCAGCTGCTTTTATATTTGACCCGAAGGTCATATATCTATGGTTTGAGACACCTTCATCGCCGATTAGAATCCAACTACAGTACTACATTGGATCCTTCTCTCTGGTTACGGTTCTTTCCCTTTGCCTACTTATACACCAAATAGTCTGGCCTATTTTTTACAGATTCTCCTCTGTCCTCATACACCTGACAACACTACCAACAATTCTTCTTCACCCAAGGGGTTCACTACTGCACTGCAATGGTTCAGTGCTACTATCCTCTTGGTAAGGGTAGAAGAGACTCTTTAGCTACGGTAAGCAGCTCTTCTAGGAGAAGGACACTCCAAAATCAAACCATTGTTCTCTAGTTTTGGATAGTGCCATAGCCTCTGTACCTTGGTCTTCCACTGTCTTGGGTTAGAGTTCTCTTGCTTGAGGGTACACTCGGGCACTCTATTCTATCTAATCTCTCTTCCTCTTGTTTTGTTAAAGTTTTTATAGTTTATATAGGAAATATTTATTTTAATGTTGTTACTGTTCCTAATATTTTATTTTTCCTAGTTTCCTTTCCTCACTGGGCTATTTTCCCTGTTGGGGCCCCTGGGCTTATAGCATCCTGCTTTTCCAACTAGGGTTGTAGCTTAGCAAATAATAATAATAACTCCTCTTAAGAAGGTCAGGTCAACTGACCTGACCTTTTATCCCAAAATTATCGTCTAATTGTGAATCCCTCTCAGGATAAAAGTTAGAAGAGGATTGGCTTTTCTGAAATGGCAAAACTATACTAAATAAATTGTACTTATACTTTTTATGGTCCTATTACAATTCACTAAAATTTCTAAACAAAAGCTTATATTTTACTTGGATCTTAGAAAAGTAGATTTTTTTGCCTATGCATATCAAATATACCTTTATGAATATGCATAAGTTTGGATTGATATAAAACAAATTATCTTTATTTTACTCAGTACACGCAATTGATGCTATTGACATTGAAGCCTATACACTTCCCATATAAAGAAGACTCGCCTCATTGATATTAGCTAGATGACCTATAGGACACAGTGGGAGGTGATATATATAATTATATATCCACCTATTTACACACACACACACACATATATATATATATATATATATATATATATATATATACTAATTTACATTATATATATATATATATATATATATATATATATATATATATATATATACTTATTCCATGGCACCATATATGTTTTTCTTCTTAATGTTATAGAACTGTGAGATGAGCTAACATTGTCTTGATATGATAATTGATAGTCATGGACAGCAGATGGCATTAAGTTTCGGTGAAAAAAAAATTCGAAGCTTTGATATTCGAAATTAGCTAAAAAACCATTACACTTTGTTTTTAGACCACTTTCCCTGAGTTACTAATGGAGGTCTTTTTCTATTTTCTAAATTTTCGAAATCAAACTATTAAATGTAGATTTTAGAAACATAGTTATTTGATATTAATTTCATTTTCGTTTACACTAAACATTGAAGTATACTATATAACTTAAATAATGTGTAATGTTATTATCTGATTTTTAATAATTTATCACCAATCTTAATTACATATTTTCTAATAACAACATTATACGCAAAATTTATAAGAACTTAATTATATTGGAGGAATTTTTTTTTCATATTTTAAGTAAAAGTAAATTAAGGATGTGTGCCTTTTATGGAAAGTAAATCTCATTTACTTATAGAACTTATAAAGGATTCACTGGGTCGGTTAAGTTTAAAATCGTAGGTAGATTTGGTACCTTAATCTGCTCTAAAGGTCTCACCGACTATAGATTGGAATAACATGACCTTGGGGGCATATATTAAAGACAGCTGCTACTTCAGCCACCTGGCATTTGAATCGATAACATCCAAAAAAACATTCTTAAATCTGTCAAAGATGGTTATTTTGGTGTCTTTTTGTAATGTATAACAATGATTCTATTGTGAAACTCGATTAACTTTATTTCAGTGGAAGACGTCATACTAGCTCTCACAAATGTAAAGCAAAGAACTCACAAAAGTACTGGAATGCATTTAGAGTGTAGATTAAATTCCCTGTCCGTTTAGTACTTCAGTTATTTTGTTGTTATTCTTAAATAGTTTATTCTTTACGTAGCTTTTTTTTATCGGTACTAGATTGCATTCTGCTTTTTCAGTTATGGTTTAGCCTAGTAACACACACACACACACACACACACACACACACACACACACACACACACACACATATATATATATATATATATATATATATATATATATATATATATATATATATATATATATATATATATTAATTTCGAATGTCTTTGGTTCCTTAGCAAAGGAAAATGTCTTAAATATTGCGCATTATATTCTTTGGTGGAATGTTTTTAGAACATATCCCGCATACTTCATCATCAGTGTTAAACTCAAAACTTTTTCAAAATGTCATTTCCTTTGACAGTGATTGTAGGTGACCACGTGATACTGAACACGTATGATATATGATTCCCATGGCAAAATAACTATCCCTTTTATGCATGGTTTTAAACAAGGCTGTGAGAATAACATGTTGAACAAAATAACATTATATATATACAGTATATATATATATATATATATATATATATATATATATATATATATATATATATAAAATATATATATATATATATATATATATATATATATATATATATATATATATATATATATATGTATATATACATATATGTGTATATATAAATATAAATATATATGTATATATATATAAATATAATTATATATATGTATATATGTAAATATAAATATATATGTATATATGTATGTATGTATGTATATATATATATATATATATATATATATATATATATATATATATATATATATATATATATATATATATAAGATTATGAGGGTGGCATAGATATAGGAGGGACAAAAATATCTAACATGAGATATGCAGATGACATAGTGCTTTTAGCAGAAACTAGGGAGGAACTTCAGAGAGTGTTGAGAATGGTGGAGGAGCAGTGCAGTAGGTATGAATTAGTGATAAATAGAGAGAAAACCAAAAGTATGAAAATTGGACGACAGAGAGAGGCCTTAAAAATACAGCTATCAGAGGGAGAAGTGGAACAAGTCAACGAGTTTAGATATTTGGGTTTTTCACAGCAGATGGAAAAATGGAAAGAATAATTCAAGACCGAATATCAAGTGGCCAGAAAGCATTTGGAAGGCTAAGAAGAGTCTGGAACGATAGAAATATATCCATTAATTTAAAATTTTGACTATTAAGAGCAATAGTAATCCCCACTGTGATATACGGTGCTGAATGCTGGGTTCTGAAGAAGAGAGAAGAGAAAATGTTATTAGCCTTTGAAATGAAATGTCTGAGAAGAATCTGTGGTGTTAGATGGGAGGACAGAATTACGAACGAGAAAGTGAGAGAAATGGCTGGTGTTGAGGACACAATTCTGATTAGAGTGGAGTATATTTAGAGATGGTTTGGGCATGTACAGAGGATGGAACAGGACAGATGGCCAAAGATAGTGCTGTATGGATGAGTGGCCGGAAATAGACCGAGAGGACGACCAAGAGATTCATGGGCGAAAACCTTTAAGAAAGCAAATAGGGGCGAGACATTTCAGCAACTGACACAGATGGCATTAGATAGGAATATCTGGAGAGAATGGCGACATCAGATGCAGGACCCAACCCGGAGAATTCCGGACGGGATTTAGTGAGAGAGTGATATATATATATATATATATATATATATATATATATATATATATATATATATATATACATATATATATATATATATATATATATATATATATATATATATATATATATATATATATAAGGATGAAGAGGACAGCAAGAAGACTTCGGATCATCTTACATATTTATTCAACACCAACGTTTCGGGAATCCATTCCCATCATCAGGGCTACATAAAACATGAAATTATGTTTACATTAGAAATTAATTATACATTTTTGCTTAAAATTGCTTTGGTATAAAAAATATTAAAAAACGGTTAAAAGAATCAAAATACAAAAACCTAGACGGTATATAAAAACATGTGGCTAACAGAGGTCCTTTACAATTATGATGATAAAAACACTTGTGATCAAAATGGAATAAAAAATATACATATATGTAAATGAATGGTCGAACTTACTGTCAAGAGATGTGGCTGAAAACTATAGGAATATTTGAGAAAATTCTTGAAGAAAATGCTTTAACTACGAACAAAAAATAGATTTGGTATTAAAAACAAAATGAATATCTATTACTGAAAGTTCAAGGAGTTTTCTGAAACTGTTTGAATCAAAGCCGTTGAATAAGGTATTTTCGGTAGGAAAAAGCTTGTTGAGTATAATTCCTATTGTTTCATGAAGGGGCACGTTAGTAAACAAAGATTCTACATCCAAGCTAACCATAATTGAGTTACTATCTTGTTCAAGTATTTCGGGAATGAACTTGGCGGAGTTTTGAAGAGTAAATTGATTATTGGTTAAATGACTAAGGAGAGGAACTAGGAATTTGGCTAAGTGATAATTTGGCGAGTTATAAGCTGCTAAAATAGGCCTGAGGGGTACATTAGTCTTATGGACCTTAGGAAGTCCATACAGAACACTAAAAGAAGATCCTACCGAAAATACCTTATTCAACGGCTTTGATTCAAACAGTTTCAGAAAACTCCTTGAACTTTCAGTAATAGATATTCATTTTGTTTTTAATACCAAATTATTCAAACAGGTTGATGGAATGGCAATGGGGTCGCCCTTGGGTCCTACATTTGCCAATATATTCATGTGCCACTTGGAGGAAATATACCTTGGACAATGTCCGGAAGCATTTCGTCCTAGTTTCTATAAGAGATACGTTGACGACACTTTTTTGTTATTTAGAGAAAAATCCCATGCTGACAAGTTTTTAGAATATGTAAATAGAATTCACCCAAACATTAAGTTTACCATGGAAATAGAAAAAGATAACCAGTTGCCATTCCTTGACATAAACATTTCACGTTCAAATAGAGGATTTCTTACAGGTATTTTTAGAAAAGAGACATACACTGGTTTGGGTCTTAATTTTTTTAGCAGTTGTTCGAAATCATTCAAGATTAACTCTATTCAAACCCTTTTATTTAGAGCATACTCCTTATGTTCGGACTGGCATAATTTTCATAAAGAAATTTCATTTTTAAAAACATATTTTACATACAATTGTTATCCTTCACACCTCTATGACAAAATTGTTAATAAATTTCTTAATGGTATTTTTCAGCCTAAATATAAATGTCCTGAAGTTCCCAAAAAACTAATGTATGTATCATTGCCTTATGTTAAAAATGCTCTTTTCAGAAACGAGCTCACCACAGCCCTCAGCACTCTGTACCCATATGTGAATTTTAAGTTTATATTAAAAAACCCTTTAAATATTGGCAAACTTTTCAGGTCACTGGTTCCGTATTAAAATCCCAAGAATTTTCCTCTATAAGAAATCATTCAAACTCATGTAAAACTCATATACAATACAACCATTTCAAAATTCTTTCCCAAACATCCGATTGCCTTTCGCTCCTTCTCTTAGAATCTCTCTATATAAAGAAACTGTCCCCTTCCTTAAATAATCAAACCACCTCCACACCATTACATGTTGCCTAACTACCATTACCTGTCATCCCTTGTTGATCTATTTTTTGTTCGTAGTTAAAGCATTTTCTTCAAGAATTTTCTCAAATATTCCTATAGTTTTCAGCCACATCTCTTGACAGTAAGTTCGACCATTCATTTACATATATGTATATTTTTTATTCCATTTTGATCACAAGTGTTTTTATCATCATAATTGTAAAGGACCTCTGTTAGCCACATGTTTTTATATACCGTCTAGGTTTTTGTATTTTGATTCTTTTAACCGTTTTTTAATATTTTTTATACCAAAGCAATTTTAAGCAAAAATGTATAATTAATTTCTAATGTAAACATAATTTCATGTTTTATGTAGCCCTGATGATGGGAATGGATTCCCGAAACGTTGGTGTTGAATAAATATGTAAGATGATCCGAAGTCTTCTTGCTGTCCTCTTCATCCTTAAACTTAAGCTTGCCAGAAGCGAAAATGTTACTATATATATATATATATATATATATATATATATATATATATATATATATATATATATATATATATATATATATATATATATATATACGTATATATATGTAGTTATATATTTCTGTTAATAATAATAGTAATAATAATAATTATAATAATTATTATTCATAAACACCATTTATACATTCTAATTATATAAACCCTTACACAATATTTTTCATAGTTTTTGTTTGTTGGATGATAGTCAAATTTCCTGTTAAATAAAAATTAAATTAAAAATTCGTAAAAACAGTTTAGTGTGTAGATAACTTTGCTCTGATGTGAGTATGTAAGTTCTCTGTACTTAGCAACGAGAGATAGGATTCATACTTAACGGGAATTAGCAGGAAGGTTGGCAAGGGATAGAAAAGTGCTCCAAGGAGCGAACTCGGAGCCCACTGGCGGCGGTGCCAGTTCTCTTGGGTCATTTTTAAACCACACCTGGCTTGACCGCCTTAATCTATGGGCGAGCCAAGGAAAGGAGAAAAGGGTCAGCTAATAAGTCATTCACCCGGATTTGAACGGTCTAAGAATATAATCCTTTGATTTGATTCTCTCTCTCTAAATTGCTTCCTTCGCTCTTTTTGTTTTCAACCACGTGGTGACAAGTTGAAACTCTCATGTATAACAAAGAGGAAAATTGTTATAAAAAGGTTATCACACTAACAGAAATAATTTTAATTTTGATACCAAATAAATTCATTTCTCAATTCTGATTGATTATTAAAAGACAGGATTCTTTAATAGGATTTGATTAACTAAGTTGAGTATAATATAATTACATTGGTGATTGTACTGTTTTAGAATTCATCTAATCAATGGACAAAAAGTTTTTACAACAGAGGTTCAGTTAGCAAACGTGGTTATTCAATGAATTCGTTAAGACAGACGTCCTTTTTCTTGTCTTCTGTACCAACCGTGTTTCACACAATTGTACATAATTCCTTTTGTATATTTAAAAAAAAATAAAAATATACAAAAGGAATTATGTACAATTGTGTGAAACACGGTTGGTACATGGCTCCCCCCCTAAAAATGACATACTGTACATGTTAAATAGGGCGCCCTGATCTAGAGAGGCGAACTGTAGGCGGGTCATCTGGCAGAAGATAAGCAGGTTTTAGACGATCAATGGAGACCCAGTCTTCTTTGCCCCGAATGTTTAGGAGGAATGCTTTCGGACTGCGTCGGATCACAAGGAAAGGGCCCGTGTAAGGGGGCGTTAGTGGTGGCTTTTCCATGTACCAACCGTGTTTCACACAATTGTACATAATTCCTTTTGTATATTTAAAAAAAAAAAAAAATATACAAAAGGAATTATGTACAATTGTGTGAAACACGGTTGGTACACTTCCTTTATGTTATCAATATACTTCATAGCCTTGACCCAATTTTCCTTGCAAATACGAAACAAAGTCGTTTTTGATATGTTGGTTGCATCTGTGACACGTATTTTCATTCCCATTTAATAATAATAATATATATATAAAAAAAAAAAAAAAACTGGACATTGTATGCCATTTTCTTTATTGTGGGTGAAAAACACGACGCAGGGAACTTTCCATAGTATTAATGTATGCCATATCTCCTGGTTTGTCATTTTCCTTCCCTTCTCTTCGTGAAGCGAAGGCATCAGGATTAAGAAGAATCGGCAAGGCCGCAAATGAGCTTGAAGTTTGCTCGTAAAATGGTTCTACTATAACAATATATATTTGATCCATAAAGTTATACCGATTGTTTAATTGTTTTTAAACATCTATAGACTATACAGATCACTGAAAATGATTTTAAGAAATAATATTATCATGAAAATTATTTTCAAAGAATATTTTTCCGTCTATTCAGATATTATTATACTAAAAGTATTCTGCAAGTAACCATTTAATGAAGGTAAAGCCAAAGGATACGTTGGCCGGTGGGGAGGAATTTTGGGGATGGTGAAAATCCCGAGTTTTCTAATCCTCCCAAGGTCATGGTCTCCACCCTAGGTAGGATTAAGATTTTCCTTCTAAGTCTTCACCCCGCCCCAAAGGATTAGAAGGAACCTTTCTTTGTGTCCTTACCCTGGATGACCTCTCTCAGTCACAGGGACTTCTCAAAAGAGAATCATCTTGTGAGGTCAAAGGTCAAGTTTCTTATACCGTAGTTCAAGTGTTTCTTCAAGTCTACAGAGAGGACTAAAGCAAAGATGGCGTCTCGTGTAAGTACCATCACAGTTATTACAATTTTTTGCCGATTATGAACCATCGCTTGCTATTCATTTTACCGGTAACAATGATTTCATCGTGTATGTACGTGTGACATCTTCGAAGGTTTACCAAAATAACATAATATACCCATTGTATTTCATAAATTAATGTTCTACCGATCTACTGTAATATATTTGCTCTTGACTTTTAAAATGTCTCTATGTAGACGCGAAGGTTAATATTAAACGCGATATCTAACACATCCCTTTGGAGACTGTTTGTAGTTCAATAATTAATCTGGCGATGTCTTAAATTTGTTTAGTAGCTATAAATGATCTAGATTTATGTCTGGGGTCTGTCTATGTCAACACATCTAGGGCCAACTTAGCTTGTTTATTCCCGAGTTTAGTTTCATAAATAGTTTTTCGTGATAATTTTTAAGGTTTCACGGTTTTGAGAATTTCTTTAGTGTATATAAATTTCACCAGCATACGATAATTTGAAGAATTGGATTAGATGAAAACATTTTCAAAATTACCTCGGAAAAGTGGTCATAACTTGTATTAACCATCTTTTGGTCAGGGTTTGTGAACGTTTTATACCTTTGATTGCCTGGCGTGACTCTTCTGCAATTAGAAAATACAATTCTCCTTTATATTTATATAAGAAATCCAATTTATTTAAAATATTTTACGTAAAGGAAGGGTCACGGGATTTCTTTAGTTTTTACTTTTCTCAGATTACAAGGGGTAACTTTGTTTGGACGAATATTGACAAATTACCGAAAACTTTAAAACAATTACCTTTACTAGTCTGGAATTTGAAGGATATTTACCCAAAGTTCCAAAATAAACATTACACATTATACGAATTGATGTAATTTTGAAACATTTTAATCACTTCATTATGTATTGAAAGATTTATTTTGATTCCAGAATTAGACTGCATTAGGGATTTGATTTCCAAATATAAGGAGAATTTAATTAGCATTTGCCTCCTTTCAGTATAAGTCAATTTCAACAGTAGCGCTCTCTCGTATCAGCGCTAAAAATGTATCAAAGTATTCATCCTATCTCAGTATACCCAGTTGGAGACATTATACCGTTTTGAAGAGTTTCTGTTTATTATACAGAATGTCAACGGTAGTTTGGACCAATGTGAAAGTAATGAATATTTCATAAATAGCCTTTTCGATAAAAATTAAGATAACAATCATAACAATATAATAGATAAATAGTATTATTCGCCATGTTGTAATATTAGAAAATATAATAATCATGGGAAAAATGTTACCTCTTATTTACAGGAGATTTATAATCAACTTTGAAAGGACTCCTGTATACCAACGTTCGTGAAAATATATTTACTTCTTTGAGTGAAAATCACAAAAAATGCAGAGAAATATAACTTATTTAATCTACGTCTCGTAGATTAAATAAGTTATATTTCTCTGCATTTTTTCTTACGGATTTACAGTAATTGCGTAAACTTAAAAGTTTGACATTTGTGTACCCCAAATATGTATTCTCTTGCCTTCATATTTAGGTATATTTTGTTTACTTAAAGAAATAGGCTGATTACTTTAGCCAGTGTAACGTCTAGATGAAAACACCATCTCGTTTCGTGCATATGTATTGATGATTATTGCATGCATATATGATTGTACTCATGTATAGGTAGTTTTCAAAGTTTAATAATTGAAGAATTATGCATATTTTTGTATATAACATTTCGATGTGTATGTTATCAGATGTTATTAGCAAATTTCGTGTGTCATCAAGTTCCTGTCCTAGGAAAGGTTTGGAGTAAGATTATTATAATCTGAATAAATATAACTATGAAATTATGTCTCTTATCAACTATATCGTCAATATTAACTTACTATACCGGTATATATTTTCTTGGTAACTATGAAATAACTGAAATGAGAGCTTATTTGGCGAGAACATCGAATCAACATGTGTCCAAACCATGGTAGCAATTAAAACTATAATTAATGTATTTTATATAACTGAATATGGATATCTTGCCTAATTTTCCCAGCATTAACCTCAGTGATATGATGCTCAACTAAGTTAGTTAACGATATTGTTATAGAGCGATGCTTTATATAAAATATTTCCCCTTTTTATCAACATGTAGTCAGTAACTATGACAGAGAATCCTTAAAGATTCTTCCATGTAAATATTCTCAGCATTAGATTATGCTTTTATGTTTGCGGTACTAAGCATTTTCTTACCTAATCTTTAGAAAAACACTCAACGAGACCAAAAAAAAAAAAAAAAAAAAAAAAAAAAGAATGAATACATCAAGCATAACCTTAGTAATGTAACCTAAGGATATAAGGTAATATGAAGCTGATTTGTAATTAAAAAATGATGATTGGCAGCCTACATATACACATGTGTTCCCTAAAATACTTTCTCTTAAATGCTGAATTGCTGCATATCAATTGTTGATATGCCGTCTCAAGAAACTTTTATGCTATTTGAGTCGTGAATTGTGTATGAATAAGGTTTTCCAACTTTTATCCGAAAACTTTCCTGTTAGATTGTTATATCAAATAACACAATAAGTAGGCCTATACTGTGTAATTATAATTTGGATTCATTTACGAAAAAAATATAATACTGATTAATCGATATTGAATTACCACATAACTATAAATTAGAATCGTTATAATAATATAATTTGGACCGAATGGGATTATATTTAACTTACGTTCATACATAATTTCCCCTGTTCTTTCACCACTGCAAACCCTTGGAGGAAAAATAATCCTCCTAGTGTAAACCGACCCCCCCCCCCAGCTCTAACAAGTACTCTACCGGAACAGCCAAATATGAACGTTTTCTATACATGAAATTCTGGAGTCTATAGATGTTGGGGGTTACAGTGGGGTACCGGAGGCGACATGATGTTATTTATATTTGACTGTACTCCAATCAACTCTTGCATTCATCACCTTCTTCAACACATCCACTCTAGCTGCTAATTCGTTTCTTACACCCGTTCTCACCTTATTACTTCGTTTCTAACCCTATCTAATCGAGACACACCAGTCATACTCCTCAAACACTTCATCTCGAACATGTTCAATTTCTGTTTCTCCGTCACTTTCATTTCCAATACCTCCAATCCATACATTGCAATTGGTACAGTCATTTCCTTAGACAGGACTCTTTACATTCATTCTTAACCCTCTATTCTTTACCACTACCTTCAGATCCCCAAACACTTTACATCCTTCATTCACTCTCTGATGTGCATCTGCTTCCAATCCACCAATTGCAGCAACAACAGACCCAATGTATTTAAACTTATGTACTTCAAGTAACTGCATTTAACACGACATTCAACCCAGCACCACCCTCCCTCTTCCTTGCTCTTACCCGTATTAACTCTCAATTTCCTTCTCTTGCACATCCTCCCAAACTCTGTTACTAATCGACCCAATTTCTCCAAGTCTGCAACTAATAGAGTAACATCCGCAAACAACAACTGATTTGCTTCCCACTCTAATCAATCAGTTTCAATCCTCGATGAAGCACTCAATCATTCACAACTCCATCAACAAACAAATTGAACAACCATGGCGATATCACACATTCCTCCTCTAAAAGCATCCTCTTTTTTTTATCCTTACTAATGGTAATTAGCATTTTATCATACACTTTTCCAATCACACTCAACATACTAATACCTATTGAATTGCAACTATCCTTTACATCTCCCTTACCTTTGTAAAGCAGGATCATATTTACACACACATACACCTAATCCACTGGTACTATTGACAATCTAAAACATAACATCGTATTCAACAATCTCAACATGCACTCAAGTAGTCTCGGTCCTCACACCATCCATACCAGGTGCTCTCTTTTTATATAGTGCTCTCTTTACTTTCTCTCTTACAACCTCTCTCTTTCTCATCTCCAATTAATGGCACCTCAACACACTGCAATAACAATTAAATCTGCCTCTCTATTATGACTTACTTTCAGCAACCTTTCAAAATATCCCGCCTGCCTTTTCTTTGCCTTCCCTCATTTAAAAAATCTTCCAGTATCATCTCTTCATTTTTTAATACACCCTTCTTTACTCAATTCACTTCTTTCTAAAACTTCTTATTCTCTTCATATCGGTGACCCAATCCCTGATCCCACCTCCAGTCAGCCTCTAAATTATTACTCTGCAGCCATTCATCATTTGTCCCCTTTCTCTTCCACTTCAATCTTCTTGTTATCTACACAGTCCATTAATGCCCTTTCTACCACTCTTCCATTTGGTACTCTTACACATGACTACTTGTCATGATCTATCTTCTCGACAAAACTACAACTTATCACCGGCTCTTGTTCAACACACATCTACCAGTCTCTCACCACTGTCATTTTCACCTGGCAAGCTATATTTCTCAATGATACCTACCTCTCCAGCACCAACTCTGCCATTCAAATCGCCCATTACAACTACGAAATTCCTTCTACCTAGTCCTTCTACACACCTAATTAATTCATCCCACTCTTCACTTTTCTTACAAACTGGCCCATAAAAAATAACAAAAGCCAAACATTCCCTATCCAATCTAACTCTTACCCACATTAACCTAGATGATATCTCTTTCCATTCCACTACTTCACCTGTCATCCATTCACTCATCAATAAATCCACACCATCTCTTGCTCTTCCTTTGTAAATCCCAGACGCTATCTGTCACTTCACCAGACGTCACTTTACCCATCCTTTTTATCTTTGTTCCACAAAAGGCCAATATATCCATCCTTTTATTTCAAAATATACCTCCAATCTCACATCTTTTACTCTCTATTGTACTATATCTATGCGTACATCGGCGTCAATGACCTTAGATGTCAGGATGCCAGTAAACTTTAATTCAATCAATCAGTCAATCAATCCACGCATATTTCAACACCACAAAACTAAGGTGCAGGAAGCAGTCACTATCCCCCAGCTCCTCTTCTTTGATATATCACTGGAAGTAACAATACAGTACCCTCGTCCTGTCCCTTTTAGTCGCCTCTTACATCACCAGGGATACGTTAGCGCTACTCTATTTGTTATTTTGCTGCTCAGCCTTTCTAGTTATAAAAAACAAAAAGAATAAAATATTCTTTCTTATTTGCTTCTTCCTTTCAGGCAACAGAACTGAACCAGGTATCAAAGATCTCTACACCCAAATCCCTAGTCAATTATTCCGCGACAGCATCCGCCCGCCATATCATCAACTACTGCTTGCCAGTTCTCCACGATTACTTCATGGCTGAACAGCTAGACATCTTTTACATAAATTTAATGTCTCAGAACAAGGCCAAGCTAGGGATCCAGATTTATAAACCTAAGTTTGATGTCTCCACGACAACAGAGAGTTTGGTGGTAAGTGATTATCATGTGATATTGTCTAGTCCAGATTGAAGGATATTTGGATGATATAGAAATTATGCTTCAGCTTAATACTGAGGTTGTTGATAGACTATTACTAAATTCTTTATTATTCATTCTTTCATTATTATTTTCAGCCTCTACTGATTATTCTGTTGTTCATTAACTTGTGCATATCAAACTTGAGAGCCTTTTCTTGTACTAATTTCAGGAAAATAATATGCTCACTCCTGTGTCAATTCGGAATCATAAGCTTTAATCAACTATAGAGAGAATAAAGTTAATTTCTGCTAATCATCTAATCATGTAATTTTTCCATTGACAGGCATACATCAAATTCATAAAAGATTACTACTGGTCTGACAGTATCCTCTGTCCTCCACACTACAAGAACATCCGCTCTTTGATCAGTAAAGAAATCGTGAAGGCACTTAACTCAGAAGAGTTAAGAAAGGATTTTGAGGTGGTGTCTCCATTGTGCAAATTTTTCATCCAGATGTTGTTTTGCTATGACGTCGGGGACTTCGCAACGGATACAGTTCAGGTATGTCTTTCTATCATCGACTATCAATGATGACAAGTCTGGTAAATTATGAGAACTAAGATGCCACTCTTGCCTCGTTTGTTTTAAAGAATACCTGAATTCAGATTATATGTTGGTTGTTATACTTCGAAGTTATTACTAATAGCATTATTGTTATGAATGGATATATGCAAATACTGAAGGGAAGTCAAGGAATTTACAGATGATTTAACCGTTTAAATAAGTTTCTTGAATTATTAGTACTGTATTGATATAGGCTTCCAAGAATGTTAAGGACATGGTTAGGAGGGTTGATTAAGCCTTTCTAAGTTATCGCTGTCTAAACCTTTGTCTTTTCACAGGTACCGCAATCAGCCTGCCGTTCTCTCTCAATGTTACTACAATATCTCGGTCCTTTTCACGTGTCGTATTTGGACACCAGATCCTTGGAATTCACCCTCGTCTCTCCTTATGGGGTCTTGTTTGCCAACACTCCTGACCTGAAGAAGATTTTTGTACGGGAAATCTCCATGGGGAAGAAGGGCATGACTTTGATTGCACTGATGTGCAGCAAGAGACTCACCGAGATAGGAATCAAAAGGGAGGGCCATTGCTCCCGCAGAAGTAACTTGTTCGAGTTTTTTTTCAAAAGTGGATTGGAAAAGGACATCATTTGGGGAGCTTATAAGGATGCCCCGACGGGTGCCGAGATAACCTTTCCAAACCTGAAAAGGATATACATCTGCTGTGCTGAGGGAACCGAATACTTCCACGGGATCGAATACGCAATTAGGAAATTTTATACAAACTTGGTGATCAGCGGCATCGACAAACAGCACTTCCACACGTTCTGCAAAATGCCTTGCTGCGAGGATCTCAATGGCACCTTAATGTTGAGCATGACGAGAAACTTCATCCTCAGACACGCCAATCCATTGCTCAGGAGATGTTGTGTTAAATTCTTGAGCTATGACATGTACTGCAACATAAGAATCCTTGAGCTCAGCGGTTCATCCTCTTGGTTTGTGCAAAACAGAATCGAACCTTACCTGACAAGTTCTTTTGGCAACTTCGATGCTTTGGAGTTATTTATTCATCCAGATAATGGATACTATTACGAACCGATTGGTCAGCCAGTGGCAGCCCAATACTTGCACCGAAATTTTGAACATGGAATGCCAAGAGAAAGGCAAGGATTCTCACTTCTTCTATCAAATGTAGGCAAAACACTCTTGATGCTCGCAGTTCACGTGACCATGGCAATAGACATGAGAGAAGGCCTGCATTGCTTAAATTTGTGCCCCGTTTTGAGGGAATTTACCCTTTACTTTTATATTGTACATTTGGCTGATATATCGCCCTTGCTTGCAGTGGATATCAACCCTCTCCCAGAACTAACAAAGATTGTGTTGCATGGGGAGCTGCAAATGAACTCTGTCCGAGTTAATAAGTTATTGAGGAAGATCATCTAAGCAGCTCCCAACATTCGGTATCTTACTCTTTCAGGCGGTCTGGCTAGGGATATTCATTTTATGAACACCGACTGCTTCAAGGGCATAGAGAGTTTACATCTGAAAAATATTCCAGTAACCAAAAGCTATGCAATCCAACTCACGGGAGTCCTCCAGAGGTGTCCTGATGTGAGAGAACTCGTCTTGGAGAATGTGAACGATGCCGTGGGATGGCTCAAGCGAGTAGGTAAAACCACAGCCTTATCAGTACGCTATGTTCCAGAGTGCTGGTTTTTGGAAGAGCTCTAGCGAGGAAGCTTCACATAGTGCTGTTCATTATCTATTTCTTCTTTTTAAATGAAAGTATTTCTAAAATGGTTGGAATAGCAAAACTGCAATGCTTTGTCTTCATTTCTAGGTGAATTGGATCCTTTTTTTTTTTTTTATAGATATTCGTGTGTGAATCAAGTCCCAAAGGCTAAAGCCTTGCATAGCAAGCATCTGTTGGACAGATTTTTTTTTTCATTTCATGGAAAGACGACAGATATAAGGTTTTAAGAAATGTACCATAATTGATATTAGAATTAATATTTTTGTAAGTATACTGTTTAAAAGCGCCAGGCGCTTCGGGGTTTCTTGTCAATATACTAGCTTGATCCTCCTTATAATCATTGTTATGCAATACCAGTTGGTAAGTTATTTCTATTGGTGGATGTTTTGTAATTTGTAATTAAATTATTCGATTTTTTTATGTAATTTTGTACATCTTGAAATGAAATAATTTCATCTTTTGCATAATTTGGAATTTAAGATGTGAGAATTTGTACCAATTAGAATCAGATAATTTTATCTTTTGTACAATTTGGAAGTAAATCATTCGTTATTTTTTTGCAATTTTGTAAAATTTAGAATTAGGTAATTTTCTTGCATGGGATTTTGTACAATTTGGAATTATATGTTATTATCTTAAGTGAAGTGTTGTACAATTTGTAATTTATTCATTATATTTGTTGCGCAATTTTGTATAATTTGGAATTAAATATTTTGATCTGCGACATGAAAATGAATAATTTTATTTTTTGTACAGTGTTCATTAGTAGACATGAGATAAACTTGACAATTGTATGAGTTATATATCATTTACCAATTCATGAGCAAAATCTATTCATAATGCTAGTCGAGAGAATAGTTCTGATACCCAGTACGGAAAGGAATACGAAAAAAGAAAGAAAATTCAATTAAATGACAAACATGAATTGTTTATTCCAGCCAAGCATGATGTATGAAATAGTCTTTGAAAATTGTCAGAGCTGCATTTTCTCTTAGATTCAACTTTACTTAAAAAAGGGTTAAATTGATCCCACAAAAAGTACGTTTATATTTAGGTGTCACAGAAAGGAACACAGATATGCAAGCGCGCGCAGATGGTTTATGAGGATTTGTTACTTGTCACGACTCCACTGCCTCCGTAGGGGCCTCCCACGTAAATATCTTAGTTAACATCTATATTCTTGTCTGATGCCTACTTTTCACTTAAGTCGTAGCAGTCAGTGAATAAGTGAGTTCTTAATTTCTCCCTAAACTCTGCAGACTTTCATTGTTCTTGATATTTTCAGGCAGCTTATTGTAGATTCTTGGTGGACTTGTTGCAAACGCCCTAAATCGATATTTAAATTACATCTCGGCTCATTCAATCTATGACGATCTACGCTATGTCTTGAAGTCATAGAAGTGTAAATATGAAAAGCATTTAATAATTCCTTTTTGTAATTTTGTTTTCCAAATTGAAGTGCATGGTACTCCTTGTCTTTACTGACAACCAATGTAAATCAATTAACGCTGGTGTAATCCTTTCTCGTCGAGATAACCCTTTGATTAATCTGACAGCTGTGTTCATGACATTTTAGAGTTTTTTCAATAAATTGTTGGGTAGTCCATAGTATAGTGAGTTACAATAATCCACCAAGAACATAATTCTGGACAAGCATTTTTATTGTTTTCTCATCCTGATGATAGCAATATTCTTCAGATGATATCCAGTTGCCCTTACTATATTATTAATCTGATCATGAAAAGACAGATGACAATCAATTAAGCCTCCTAGGTCTGTGACCCCATTTTTCACTAACATGGTGGTTCCATACATTCGTAGAGTTGTGGTCGCAAGTCTTCTTAGATCATTCTTCTTTCCTATAAGTAAACATCCTGATTTGTCTTCATTCAGCTTCAGTTGTTTAGCTTCCATCCAGCTTTTAACGTCTCCCTCATTACACAGGGACATATAGAACTGAGTATCATCTGCAAACCATTTAAAATCAACTCCATGTGTTCTTCGCTGATGTGAGAGTTCAATAGAAAAAAAATGCAAAATAAAACTGAACCTAATACACTTCATTGAGGAACTCCTCTTGTCAGGGGTTTAATAGATGAGAATGACTTTCCAATCTGCATACAATATGTTCTATTTAAGATAAATCTTTGAGTAAATCAGTGCATCTCTATCATTGACAATTGTTTTACAATCCCTAAGAAGGTATAAAGGGTATAAAGGCTGCTCAACATGAATGTACCACAGTATCAAAGGCAGCACTCAGATCTAACAAGATAAGAACTCCATAAATGCCTTCTTCCATTAATAAGAGCAATTTATTCATCACTGAACACGGAGCTTTTTCTGTCGAATACAGTCGCTTATAGTCAGACTGATTATCTGGAAGGGCTTCAACCGTTTGCAAATGTTCAAGCAACTGATCCAAGATTACGTTTTCCATAACCTTGGATAGAAATGTTAAATTAAGTTGGACACTGGTCTATAAGAACTTGAGCATTGGGAATCTAGTTTCCCCTTAACCATGGGCTTCACAAATACTAGCTTTTCAGCATCTGGAAAGACTTTATTCTCATTGCTGACATTAACACAATCCAACAAAAATCATAGCAATCAAATTACATTGTAATCCCATTTCCAATTACACTTTCAATAAACAGGAATTTTGCCCCGGATACGATAAAAGAGCCATATCAGAGTTTCCTGAAAATTGATCTTACTCCCTCGGATATTTTATTGTCACTTCAACAAGTGTTCCGACACACGGTTTCGTCTCCTTAAAAAAAAAAGTCATATCGAAATAAATTCGGCAAAGTCAATAAAAATACTTAATTTAGCAATATCATTCGTTGTTATGTTTATTCATGATCTTTTGGTGTGTATATTCCTATTGCTAAATTAAGTATTTTTATTGACTTTGCCGAATTTATTTCGATATGACTTTTTTTTTTTTTTAAGGAGATGAAACCATGTGTTGGAACACTTGTTGAAGTGACAATAAAATATTCGATGGAGTAAGATTAATTTTCAGAAAACTCTGATATGGCTCTTTTATCGTATCCGGGGCAAAATTCCTATTTATTGAAAGTGTAATTGCAAATGGGATTATAAATATAATAATAATAATAAAAATAAATGAAGATATTTTCACAGTAGTAAACCTCGATTATCCTTATACATTTTTACAAAATATATACAAGAATGCTCTTACATAGAGCTTGGAAATTAACTTTATCATGATACTAATTCACTAAAAGGGACACACATTAGGCCTAGAAAATTACCCCTCCCCACTAAGATTACTCCTAGTAATATATAATATATTATATCATATTATAACGAATAATATTAATTTAATTAACCAAGAGACCTGGCAGACTTTAAGGCCCGGTCACACCGCCCGAACGTTGCTGGAGCGTTCCTTGAACGGTAGGGAGGAGGACCAAACCCTTGAAAATTTAATTTAACGTTTTTACGTTCGGTCTTTATTAGTCTGCTGAACGTAGCAAATCCTCGCATATTTCCTGAGTTTTCTTACACCTCTATTATGGAAGTTGCTAATATATGCAATATATTAGCACATAATATATACTCACACATAATATATATATATATATATATATATATATATATATATATATATATATATATATATATATATAGATAGATAGATAGATAGATATATTATATATAATATATACGCACACACACACACATATATATATATATATATGTATATATATATATATATATATATATATATATACATATATATATATATATATATATATATATATATATACCTATATATATATATATATATATATATATATAATATCTATATATATATATATATATATATATATATATATATATTTATATTTATGGGAGACATATTACATATGAATGTAAGCATACATGTGTGTGTGTGTGTGGACGTATTGCTGCTATTAAATTAATTTCTAAAATTTTTAGTTAAATTCTATCTAGACCTTTCGGTCATTTTCATGTTTGTGACAGCTGTGGTCAAGGTCTATGGTCCTTGTCTGAGTTTACGGGTGCTAATTCGTTTCGTTCGTTCCAGATTCAAACCAGGAATTCAAACTGGGACAAACATACAAAGACCCAAAGAAATTCTAGGAAAACTACAAAGATTACTGGGAAAACCCAAAATAAAAATACCATACTTAATCAATAGTAATAGTGATAAAGCAGAAGACATGGAAGGCCGAATCAAATTACTAACTGAAACATGGACAAGCACATTCGAAATTACAGACCAAGAAAATGTAAACTTTAACGGAGACACAGAAACAGGAGTCCTTAACTTCCTACAAGGAAATAAGGAACGAATAACCCCCTTATCAAAATCCATATCTACAAAGACTGGGTGAGAACATCTGCTTAATAGCAAGACATAAAAATACACGAGATAATGAAAGCAGGGAACGCATTTAAACACAAAGCACCAGGTAAAAACGGCATAAACAAGCTAATGCTATCAAAACTACCAATGGTGGAATGGAGAAGACTCCAACATATATTAAACCTAACACTCAATGGGATATTACCAATAATAATAATAATAATAATAATGATAATAATAATAACGATTTATAAACATCTTTTATACATTCTAATTATGTATCCCTTTACAAAATGTTCGTTATTGTTTTTGTTGTTGGATGTTACAGTTAAATTTCCAGTCAGGGATAAACACAGTAAATAAGAAAAAACATATAAAGTGAGTACGTAAGCTCTCTGTATTTAGCAATGAAAGATGGGATTCCTATTTAACGGGAATAAGCAGGAAGGTTGGCAAAGAATAGACAAGTATTTTAAGTAAATGGCAGACAATAAACATTTGATCTATACAGTTATGCCGATCGCCTAATTGCTTTCATACACCTATAAGCTCTTAATCACTTTAAAATGATTGTAGAAAAATTATCCTCTTCTTGAAAATTATATTCAGAGAATATTTTTCCATCCTTTTTCTAATATTATTTTACTGAAAGTATTCTGTAAGTCAAAGGATCCGTTGGCCGGGAAGGGGGGGGGGGGGGGGGTAATTTTTGGGAAGGGTGAAAACCTCCCGTTTTCTAACCCTCCAAGGTCATGGTCTTCACTTTCACCCCGCCCTAAAGGATTAGAAAGAACCTTTCTTCGTGTCCTTACCCTGGAGGACCTCTCAGTCACATAGGACTTCCCCAAGGAGAATCATCTTGTGAGGTCAAAGGCCGAGTTTCTTAGACTAGTTCTACTATTTCTTCAAGTCCACCAAAGTCTGAAACAAAGATGGCGTCTCGTGTAAGTACCATCATAGTTATCACATTTATTTTCCGATTATATTCTATGTACCATCGCTTGCTATTCATTTTACCTGTATAATGAAGTTTGAATGTGGCCATCTTCGAACGTTTACCAAAACCACATATAATTAATGTTTCATAAACTTATTTCCATCAAACCTATCATTGTGATTTATAATAAATTAAAGCTTATTGTATTCGAATACTTAGATCTTCCCAGTACGTTTCTCATCTCTTTAAAATGTCTTGATGTACGTACACACACGCGAGCGGTAACATTAAATGCGATATCTACGGATCTCTTTTACTAAAATGACTGTGTTTTAAACCATGTGCCTAATATCTATAAATGATCGAGGCTCATATCTGGCGTTGCCTGTCTAAGTCATTAAATGTGGGGCTGACTTGTTTTATGTTTCT